>NC_142797.1:70414959-70576020 GCF_049724085.1 Artemia sp. Qi Xiang Cuo | reverse complement strand
TAGTCTAAAGTAGTGTAATTTGCTTAATTAACGCAAGATCATGCGTTTACTAAACTTGCTCCTAACGCAAGTTTATCGGATCAACCTATTTTGCCCCCCCCCAAAAAAAAAATACTGAATCCACCCCTGAGGTGAGGGGACTTAAATATTATGTTTAGGGAAAGAGAAAATATTGGCATAACAATTTTGTTTCCTTGATGTTGCTTCACCCAAAAATGGGGCGAGAACTTTCTTTTCCAATTAGAAAGAATTTATAACACTTCTATTCAGCGTGGTTACTTGACTTTGGGTGTTTTTGAACATTTCAGACCAAAGAATAAAAGACTTGGGACCCACAATACGGGGATTTGTATTTCATCTCTCAAATAATCTTGAAAATGACATTAGTAGAAGGGGGGGTACCAGCGCGACGAGGACCACGTGGTTTATGGTTTTCTAAGTAAGAATGAAAAAACAGTATTTTTCTCACTTGAAAAACCAGGAATTTTCTGACTTTTATGGATGTTTTCATGGATGGTTATGTGTGTTGGTCAATTTATTTGATGTTTTTCATGGATGGTTATGGATGATTTATGGTTTTTGTCAGTGAGAATGAAAAAACAGAAACTTTCTCACATTTATGTCTGTTTTTATGGTTTTTCTCAGTGAGAATGAAAAAACAGAATTTTTCTCACTTGAAAAAACATGAATTTTCTCACATTTATGTATGTTTTCTTGGACGGTTATGTGTGTTGTTCAATTTATTTGATGTTTTTCTCGGTTGTCAACATCGAATTATGGATGTTTTATGTTTTTTGTCAGTGAGAATGAAAAAACAGAAACTTTCTCACATTGATGTCTGTTTTCTTGGATAGTTATGTTTGTTGTTCAGTTTATTTGATATTTTTCATGGCTGTTTTATGGTTTTTGACAGTGAAAATGTGAAAAACAGGAACTTTCTCACATTTATGTCTGTTTTTATGGTTTTTGTCAGTGAGAATGGGAAAACAGGAACTTTCTCAAATTTACCTCTGTTCGTTGTCAGCGAGAGTGGACATGCTCGACACGAATGTTATGAGTTTATTTGGCTAACCTAACCTGAGAACTTGATTTACATAATCGCTAGGGGAAATTATTGATTCACGAAGGGGGAATTAAGAAACATTATGGTTTCTTTTATCTTTAGGCGAACCTAACCTGAGAACTTGATTTACATAATCGGCGGGGAAATTATTGGTTCACGAAGGGGAAATTAATAAACATTATGGTTTCATTGATCTTGAGGCGAACCTAACCTGAGAACTTGATTTACATAATCGGCGTGGAAATTAATGATTCACGAAGGGGGAATTAAGAAACATTATGGTTTCTTTGATCTTTAGGCGAACCTAACCTGAGAACTTGATTTAAATAATAGGCGGGGAAATTATTGATTCACGAATGGGGAATTACGAAACATTATGGCTTCTTTAATCTTAGATCTGAGGGATAAACGTTCTTTAGGTCAGAGAGAAAAATTAATATTCTATTTTTACATAGGGCTTCATTGATCTTTAGTGTCAGGAATTATAAATGACATCACTTGGTATCTCGGAATTATGCGGGAGTCTAAAGAGATAGAAATTCTACTTTTAAATACGGCTTCACGGAGCTTTAAGTCGGAGAAATAAATTGATATTCTAACGAAACCTTAATAGTTTAGCTAGAAAAATTTATGAGATGAAGAGATTAACGTAGGAAAGGGTTTCTTAGAAACTTGAAATGTGAAAGCACAGAGATGCCAAAAAACAAAAGGAACACACAGAAATTGCTTTTAGGGGATTATTTGGGCGAAACGGTGTTAGACAGCTTATGGAATTATTTCGGCGAAACAGTTAGAGACATTTTAAAAGATGATTTAAAAGATGATTTTAAAAGAGGTTTTGAGTGTGGTCGTTATAATACACAAGTTGTATTTTAACAGTGTTGTGAGGTCCCCTACCCCCACCCCAAAAGAGCCCAATCCCCCTACCCGGATCCAAAGGGTTCCAATCCCCATACCCCAATCCAGAAGGAAACCCCCGGTCCCCAAAGGTTCCCAGGGCTCCCAAAGGGCCCCCGGACTCCCAAAGGCCCTCACCCGGTCCCCAAACCCCCAAAGGGCCCCGATCCCCCTACCCCGATCCTCAAAGGTCCCTCAGGCTCCCAATGGGCCACCGGACCCCCAAAGGCCCTCCCCGGGTCCTCAAAGGTCCCCCAGGCTCCCAATGGGCCACCGGACCCCCAAAGAGCCCCTCCCCCCTTTGGTCCCCAAAGGGCCCCCTCACTCTCCCTCCATCTCCCCCTCCTTCCCATCCCCTCCCCCTCCCCTCCCCTCCCACCCATCACCTCCTCCTCCTCCCCCTCCCCTCCTCCCCTCCCCTTCCCTTCCCCATTTTTTAATATTTTTTGTGCATTGAGACACAGAACGACCCCCCGGCCCCGGGCCCGCCCCCCAAAAAAGGTCCCCCGACACCCCAAAGGCCTGATTTTTCAAACTTCATTTTGAATTTCTTTCGTTGAAATGCAATAGTTGGAATATTTCAGTAGTGTTTGGTTATGGTTTACCTTGTCACAGTTACATTTTCTTGATTTTTCAAAGTTCATTTTGAATTTCTTTCATTGAAATGCAAGAGTTGGATTATTTCAGTAGTGTTTTGTCGTGGTTTACCTTGTCGCAGTTACATTTTCTTTATTTTTCAAAGTTGATTTGAATTTATTTATTTGTAATGCAAGATTTGGTATATTTCAATATTGTCTGACTGCTGTTTACCTTAGCACAGCTACATTTTCGCGATTTTTCAAAGTTCATTCTGAATTTCTTTCGATGAAATGTAAGAGTTGGAATATTTCAGTAGTGTGTGTTTGTTGTTTAACTTGTCACAGTTACATTTTCTTGATTTTTCAAAGTTCATTTTGAATTTCTTTAGTTTAAATGAAAGAGTTGGAATATTTCAGTATTGTTTGGTTGTGGTTTAACCTTGTCACAGTTACATTTTCTTGATTTTTCAAAGTTCATTTTGAATTTCTTTCGTTGAAATGCAAGAGTTGGAATATTTCAGTAGTGTTTGGTTGTGGTTTACCTTGTCACAGTTACATTTTCTTTATTTTTACAATTTCAGCGTTTAGGTTTATTGTGGAAGAATGGGATTTGAACTATTTCTCTAATGTTTGGTTGTGGTTTAAATTATCAAGGTTACTTCCTCTTGATGTTTAAAAGCACAATTTGAATTTCTTTCGTTGAAAAGAAAGATTTGGCACTTTTCAGAATTGTTTGCGTTGTGGTTTACCTTTTCAGAGTTACATTTTCTTAATTTTTCAAAGTTCATTTTGAATTTCTTTCGTTGAAATGCAAGAGTTGGAATATTTCAGTAGTGTCTGGGTGTGGTTTACCTTGTCATAGTTACATTCTCTTGATATTTCAAAGTTCTTATCGAATTTCTTTCGTTGTCAAGCTATAGATGGACTCTTTAAGTCGCGTTTGTTCGTGGTTTACATTGTCAAAATTAAATTTTATTGATTCTTAAAAGATAATTTCGAATTTCTTTCGTTGAAAAGAAAGAGTTGGAATATTTCAGTAGTGTTTGCTTATGGTTTAACTTGTCAAAGTTACATTTTCATGATTTTTCAAAGTTCATTTTGAATTTATTTCTTTTAATTGAAAGATTTTTAATATTTCTGTTGTTTTTTGATATTGAGTTACGCTAAACATTGTGAAGTACTTGATTTTTTAATGTAGATTTGATATGATTTCATTGAAGTGTAATTTTTTCGCTGACTCCGTAGCGTTTGGTTAGGGAATTAATTGTCAAAGTTACATTTTCTTGATTTTTCAAATTACATTTCGATTGACTTGCGTTTCAAATTCATTGTGGCACATGTACAGTAGTTTTTGGTTGTGTTTTAAATTGAATCACTTTAATTCTCATAAGTTATCTCATATGATTTTGAACTGCTTTCGTTTTTTTGCAAGTGTTTGAACATTTAACTGGCGTATTGTTATGGTTTACCTTGTCACAGTTACATTTTCTTGATTTTTCAAAGTTCATTTTGAATTTCTTTCGTTGAAATGCAAGAGTTGGAATATTTCAGTAGTGTTTGGTTGTGGTTTACCTTGTCACAGTTACATTTTCTTGATTTTTCAAAGTTCATTTTGAATTTCTTTCGTTGAAATGCAAGAGTTGGAATATTTCAGTAGTGTTTGGTTGTGGTTTACCTTGTCACAGTTACATTTTCTTGATTTTTCAAAGTTCATTTTGAATTTCTTTCGTTGAAATGCAAGAGTTGGAATATTTCAGTAGTGTTTGGTTGTGGTTTACCTTGTCACAGTTACATTTTCTTGATTTTTCAAAGTTCATTTTGAATTTCTTTTGTTGAAAAGCAAGAGTTTGAATATTTCAGCAGCGTCTCCATGTGGTACAACGTGTCAAATTTATATTTTCTTGATTTTTCAAAGTTCATTTTGAATTCCGTTCGTTGAAATGCAAGAGTTGGAATATTTCAGTAGTGTCTGGTCATGCTACACATTGTCTAATTTACATTTTCGTGATTTTTCAAAGTTCATTTTCAATTTCTTTCGTTGAAATGCAAGAGTTGGAATATTTCAGTAGTGTTTGGTTGTGGTTTACCTTGTCACAGTTACATTTTCTTGATTTTTCAAAGTTCATTTTGAATTTCTTTCGTTGAAATGCAAAATGAACTTTGAAAAATCAAGAGCAAGTAAGTGTGATAATTTTTATCATAACAGGATTCAAGTTAAATATTCAAGATCTTAATTTTCAACGAAAGAAATTCAAAATGAACTATAGCTAGCTAGAAACAGTAACTTCGATCTTGGAAACTACAGCAAGACACGACTAGTCGTTTCAATGTCTGGCTTTGAAAGGGAATAAATACAAAATGAAGTATGTACTATTAATAGAAGTAAACATTGATATGTTAAAAGGCAAGCAGACACTTCTGAAATAGTCCAACCCATGATGTAAAGACCAGCAATTCTAAGTAAAATTTTAAAAATCAAGAAAATGAAAATTTGACAAGTTAAACCACAACCAAATAGGACTGAAATATTCAAACTATTGCTTTTCAAATATATAAATACAAAATGAACATTGAAAAATCAAGAAAATTTAACAGTGACAAGGTAAAGCACAATACAACCCTCCTGAAATATTCCAACTCTTTCTTTTCATCAAAGGAAATTCAAATGAACAATGAAAAATCAAGGAAATTTAACTTTGACAAGGTAAACCATAACCACCCACTCATGAAAGGTTCAAAAAAATGCTTTACAGCAAAAGAATTTCTAAATGAAAAATGAAAAACCATGAAAAAGGACCTGTTCCTAGATGCACTACAACCCAATACTGCTGAAATTTTCCAACTCTTACTATACAGCAAAAGAAACTCAAATGAGATTTGAAAAATCATGAAAATGTAACTGTGACAATGTCATCCATAAGCAAGAGCTAGAGAAATATACAACAACTAGATTTTACACGACATAAATTCCAAATGAACTTTGAAAAATCAAGAAAATGTAACTGTGACAAGGTAAACCACAACCAAACACTACTGAAATATTCCAACTCTTGCATTTCAACGAAAGAAATTCAAAATGAACTTTGAAAAATCAAGAAAATGTAACTGTGACACGTTAAACCATGTCCAAACACCAGTGAAATAGTCCAGCTATTACACTTCAACGAAAGAAGTACGAAATGAACTTCGAACAATCAAGAAAATGTAACTGTGACAGGGTGAACCACAACCAGGCACTACCGAAATTTACAATTTAATGCATTTCATTGAAAGAAATTCAAAATGAACTTTTAAAAATCAATAAAATGTAACTGTGACAATGTAAACCATAAGCAAACACTACTGAAATAGTCCAACTCTTGGTTTTCAATGAAAGAAATTTTAAATGATCTTTGAAAAATAAAGAAAATGTAACTGTGACAAGGTAAACTACGACCATACACTACTGAAATATTCCAACTCTTTCTTCTTAACGCAAGAAATTCAAAATGAACTTTGAAAAATTACGGAAATTTAACTGTGACAAGGTATACCAAGACCAAACAATACTGAAATAGTAAATATCCTTCTTTTCAACTTTATATTTTCAAAATGAAATATTAAATATAAAGAAAATGTAACTTTTAAAAGGGACAAAAAACCCAACCAGTTTTGAAATTTTCCATCTCTTTTATTTAAATTAAATAAATTAACAACGAAATTTTAAAAATCATGATAACTTAACTGTGCCATGGTAGATCTTAACCAGACATTACTGAAATATTTCAACACTTGCATTTCAACGAAAGAAATTCAAATGAAATTTGAAAAGTAAAGAAAATGTATCTGTTACAAGGTAAACCACAAGCAAACACTACTGAAATATTCCAACTCTTGCATTTCAATGAAAGAAGTTCAAATTGAACTTTGAAAAATCAAGAAAATGTAACTGTGACAAGGTAAACCACGAGGAAACACGACTGAAATAAACCAACTCTAGCTATACAGCGAAATAAATTCAAAAATAACTATGAAAAAAAATGAGAATGTAACTTTGACAAGGTAAACCAAAAACAAACTCTGCTTAAATATACCAACTCTTGAATTTCGACGAAAGAAATTAAAAATGAACATAGAAAAATCAAGAAAATGTAAATGTGACAAGGTAAACCACAAACAAACGCTACTGAAATATTCCAAATCTTTCATTTAAACTGAATAAATACAAAATGAAATTTTAAATATCAAGAAAATGTAAATTTGACAATGGATACAACACTAAAACACTTCTGAAATATTCCAACTCTTAGATTTCAACAAAAGAAATTCAAAATGAACCTTGAAAAATCAAGAAAATGAAACTGGGACAAGGTAAACCACCACCAAACACTACTTAAATAGTCCAAATATTGCATTTAAACGACAGTAATTAAAAATGAACTTTGAAAAATAAAGAAAATGTAACTGTGACAAGGTAAACCACGACCAAACACTACTGAAATATTCCAACTCTTGCATTTCAACGAAAGAAATTCAAAATGAACTTTGAAAAATCAGGCCTTTGGGGTGTCGGGGGACCTTTTGGGGGGGGGGGGGCCGGGGGGGGGGAGGGTCGTTCTGTTTCTCAATGCACAAAAAAATATTAAAAAATGGGGAAGGGAAGGGGAGGGGAGGAGGGGAGGGGGAGGAGGGGGAGGTGATGGGCGGGAGGGGAGGGGGAGGGGATGGGGAGGGGATGGGAAGGAGGGGGAGATGGAGGGAGAGTGAGGGGGGCCCTTTGGGGACCAAAGGGGGGAGGGGCTCTTTGGGGGTCCGGTGGCCCATTGGGAGCCTGGGGGACCTTTGAGGACCCGGGGAGGGCCTTTGGGGGTCCGGTGGCCCATTGGGATCCTGGGGGACCTTTGAGGATCGGGGTAGGGGGATCGGGGCCCTTTGGGGCTTTGGGGACCGGGTGAGGGCCTTTGGGAGTCCGGGGGCCCTTGGGGAGCCCTGGGAACCATTGGGGACCGGGGGGTTTCATCTGGATTGGGGTATGGGGATTGGAACCCTTTGGATGGGGGTTGGGGGGTGGGGGGCCTTTGGGGTTGGGGTAGGGGACCTCACGACACTGTTAAAATACAACTTGTGTATTATAACGTCCACACTCAAAACCTCTTCTAAAATCATCTTTTAAATCATCTTTTAAAATGTCTCTAACGGCTTCGCCGAAATAAGTCCAAAACCAGTCTAAAACGGTTTCACCCAAATAATCTTTTAAAAGCACTTTATGCGTGTTCCTGTTGTTTTTTGGCATATCTGCTCTTTCAAATTTCCAATTTCTAGGAAACCCTTTCCTAAGTTAATTTGTTCATCTCATAAATTTCCCTAGATAAACTATTAAGGTTTCGTTAGAATCTCAATTTATCTCTCCGACTTAAAGCTCAGTGAAGCCGTATTTAAAAATAGAATTTCTATCTCTTTAGACTCCCGCATAATTCCAAGATAACAAGTGATGTCACTTATAATTCCTGACACTAAAGATCAATGAAGCCCTATTTAAAAATAGAATATTAATTTTTCTTCTGACCTAAAGAATGTTTATCCCTCAGACCTAAGATTAAAGAAGCCATAATGTTTCTTAATTGCCCCTTCGTGAATCAATAATTTCCCCACCGATTATGTAAATCAAGTTCTCAGGTTAGGTTCGCCTAAAGATCAAAGAAACCATAATGTTTCTTAATTCCCCCTTCGTGAATCAATAATTTACCCGCCAATTATGTAAATCAAGTTCTCAGGTTAGGTTCGCCTAAATATCAAAGAAACCATAATGTTTCTTAATTCCCCCTTCCTGAATCAATAATTTCAACGCTGATTATGTAAATTAAGTTCTCGGGTTAGGTTCGCCTCAATATCAAAGAAACCATAATGTTTCTTAATTCCCCCTTCGTGAATCAATAATTTCCCCTAGCGATTATGTAAATCAAGTTCTCAGGTTAGGTTAGCCAAACAATCTCATAAAATTCGCGTCGAGCATGTCCATTCTCACTGACAACGAACAGACATAAATGTGAGAAAGTTCCTGTTTTTCCATTCTCACTGACAAAAACCATAAAAACAGACATAAATGTGAGAAAGTTCCTGTTATTCAAATTCTCACTGACAAAAACCATAAAACAGCCATGAAAAACATCAAATAAATCGAACAACACACATAACTAACCATGAAAACAGACATAAATGTGAGAAAGTTCCTGTTTTTTCATTCTCACTGACAAAAACCATAAAACATCCATAATTTGATGTTGACATCCGAGAAAAACATCAAATAAATTGACCAACACACATAACCATCCAAGAAAACAGACATCAATGTGAGAAAGTTCCTGTTTTTTCAAGTGAGAAAAATTCTGTTTTTTCATTCTCACTGAGAAAAACCATAAAAACAGACATAAATGTGAGAAAGTTTCTGTTTTTTCCTTCTCACTGACATAAAACATAAATCATCAATAACCACCCCTGAAAAACATCAAATAAATTGACCAACACACAGAACCATCCATGAAAAAATCCATAAAAGTCAGAAAATTCCTTTTTTTTCAAGTGAGAAAAATACTATTTTTTAATTCTTACTTATAAAAAAATAAGCCCCGGGGTCCGCGGGGCGCTGGTACCCCCCCCCCCCCCTTCTACTAATGTCATTTTCAAGATTATTTGAGAGATGAAATACAAATCCCCGTATTGTGGGTCCCAAGTCTTTTATTCTTTGGTCTGAAATGTTCAAAAACACCCAAAGTCAAGTAACCACGCTGAATAGAAGTGTTATAAATTCTTTCTAATTGGAAAAGAAAGTTCTCGCCCCATTTTTGGGTGAAGCAACATCAAGGAAACAAAATTGTTATGCCAATATTTTCTCTTTCCCTAAACATAATATTTAAGTCCCCTCACCTCAGGGGTGGATTCAGTATTTTTTTTTGGGGGGGGGGGCAAAATAGGTTGATCCGATAAACTTGCGTTAGGAGCAAGTTTAGTAAACGCAGTCTTGCGTTAATTAAGCAAATTACACTACTTTAGACTATGTTAGGGGGGAGCGCACCCCCCTCGCCCCCTTGGATCCGCCACTTTCTCACCTTCCCAAACGCTCTATAAAACTTTTAACTAAATCCCACCAGCAGTTCCTAAAATATTACAGACCGATATTTCGTTGGCCTGGGTTACTCCACCGTACTCCACCGTAAACAAATTGAAACTTCCAAAGGGAGTAATAGTGGCAAACTGTTTGGGTGGATGGGAAACAGGCTCAATTTTGGCTGCCTATATCCTTTTCTTCTAAGGACAAAATACAAAGTATTTTTGCTTCCTTTCCCCAACACTCCGAAAGTTTCAGCTCTATCCAGTTTGGTGATTCCCAAGACTTTTTGAATATGCAAATTTGATAACCTGGATACATTCTTAAATTTACATCTATCCCTCTTCAAACCATGATTTGAGGCTCCCTTACCCCCTTCCCAACACTCCTTGAAATTTCAACTTGATACCTCAAGCCGTTCCAGATACTCTAATTGGATAACATCGTACAGCACAGTGCCATTTTGTTTACTTTGCTTCTAAGAAGTGATCGAGTGCTATTTGGTTTACCTCGGTTTTAAGAAGTGATCGAACGATCAGAGCAAAAAACGTTTAAGTGGACCGGAGACATATGATTTTTAGCCATTCTCCTCCCTTCCTCCCGAACAAAAAATTTAAAGTCCCCCTACCCCTTCTTTGTAATTTTCAAATCCATTCTCCGAACCCTTCTTGAGATGTTGCAGATATAGTATTTTGATATTTTGGATGCATATAGTGTCTTTTTATTTATCTTTATCCTCTTACCCATGTCATAGCTCAACTTCCATTAGCCTCCCTTCCCTTTAAGACTCCCTTAAAGATTAAGCTAATACCTGAATCCATTTCTAAGATATTTCAGATAAGCCCTAACTTAGCAGTACTTACTTTCTTTTTATTAACCTTCCTACCTAAGTATACACAGATTGTAAGCCCCATAGAATTTTATAGTTAAAAAACATTTCGATAGATCAGATACAAAATTCTTTAGACCCACTCCCAGCAACAAATTTGAAGTTCTTTTGCAACACCATCCTCCCTTTCTTTAGCCAACAGTACATGAGAGTTTCAACTTAATACCCAGGCTATTCCTGAGATATTTCTGATACACTATTTCGATGATCTGGATACACAAAATGTCTTTTAATTCACCTATTTTCCTCCCTTAAAATTTATGGCCCTCCCCAACACTCCATGGAAATTGCAATATTATCCCTTCAGATGATCCTGAGCCATTGCAGATTCAAAAACATGGAATCACCTAACCTCTTTTGATCTGCTGAGGTATGTGTGTATTTCGTTTCCAGACCATAGACTATAGAATATGGATTTCTTGTCCTGGCAAACGATCCCGAAGAAGCTCTAGCAGATTCAACGGCCGAGACTAAACAGGGCTGCCACTTCTACTAAAACCCAGTATCAGAATAAAAGGTAATGTATATAATTTAGGGCTCTTACCTCTTGGCCTGTGGGTGTGATTTTGACTCCAGAGGCATATTTATCAGGCCTTTCGATGTTTCAGAACAAAACGACGCTCACAATTTTGATCCAATATCATGGTGTTTACGGTGAGTTTGATAATGGAAAGGAGCATGGGAGGGAGGCTGGTTGCCCCACAATCACAATCAGCCCTTAGGATAAAGGTACAAAAACTTTCAGTTTCTAATCGAATGAGCCCTAGTTTTGTCAACCACCCTTTCCATATGAAGTGACTGGAGAAAAAAAAATTGTTATACTTTGTCGTCCCCTATTTTAGGGGGAATCGATATTTTATCCTTTTTCATTGGGGTTCCTTTATCCCAAGGACTTGATCAAGGCCCAATCCAGTGGGGTAGGGGGTTTGAACCCCCCTGCAAAACGTTTTTCTGGCTCGTAAAAACGTAACAAAAATGAATATTCACAAATTTTAATTCGTTTTTAGGCTATTTTGTGTAACCCCCCCTTCCCCAAAAAAAATCTTTCATAAGTCCCTCCCCTGAAACAAATTCTGGATACGGCCCTGGACATAGGTATATAAGTTTTGAGTCAATCGAAATATATTTTTTACCCTTTTTAGAGCCCCAATTTTGGGGAAGACCATGCATAGAACAATTTCTTTTGTGAGTTATGTCCCTCTTGAACCAGAGACTTACGGCTGAAAGTTTCAAATTGTTGTTCAATTTCTGGTCCCAATCACTTCCCCCTCTCACAACAAAATTTTTTATTCTTTCGGGCCAGTAAACGATCACTGAAAATTTCAAGCCAATTGCAGCCCCGCCATCAAACAAGCCCCCTTATTCCATTGTATAGTCTATGTGCAAACAATTGGCACACAGGGGGGCTGGTTGCTCTTGAAATACTTTCTACTCTTCAAAAACAGAATTGCTCTCTCTCACTCTCTCTCTCTCTCTCTCTCTTTATCTCTCTGTATCTCTCTCTCTCTCTCTCTCTCTCTCTGTTTTAAGCTTCTGTGGCGTTAATTTCTAGTATCTTAATTAATTTACTGCTATAAATATATTTATGTATATTTATGGATAAAAATTTAAAACCTAGGTCAATTCAATGGATAACTGCAATCAAAACATTATCTAGGCTATTTCTTTCAATAAATATTCAAACTATAGATAATCTGTCAGATAAATATTGTTGCATAAACTAACTTTTATTTATACGATCTACGATAAGATATCTTCTCAAATGATAAGGAACCAGCTAATAAGTTTTAATCACACCAAAGGGTTTGAAGTTTGTATACTGAGCATATTTTTGGATTAAAGAAAAATAGTTAGTTCCTTCTGTGAAAGTACATTAGGTTCTTGAAGATTGGGATATGAATTGCATGGTAAACAGCTAGCTCATACTCTTATGGAAGATTGTAAAAACAGGTAAATTCCTTTTGTTTCTTGTTTTTAGCACTTGTCGTTGGAGACAAATATCGATGAGCCATCAGACATATAGGCAAGCGGCGGGGGCGGCTTCTCGTCCGGGCCCCTAAAAAAAAGTTGAGACTAGACAGTTTTTCCATGATTTTATTGTTATAGTTTTCAATAAGATGCACTTTACATTTGTTTTGTTTTTATTTTCAATTAATTTTTCATGAAAGAATACGGCTCCCATGCATTTTTCAAAGATCCTCCGTGGTTTCTTTTTCTTAACTGCAAACATACACTTATTAAAGTGGATTTCCAAAAATAACCGTTAAAAAAAAATCGAGAGCAACATAAAAACCTTAAAGAAGCAAAAAAAAACTTCTTACAATAAATTAAACATAAAATGAACAGAAATTACTGCCGATATCCCGCTATGAAATGTCTTGGTTTTCACGATGTTTTTATATAATTATTGTGTTTTTAGATCTTCTTCAATTCCTCTGCCCTCTCCATATCCCCTATTGGAAATCCCCCCCCCAAAAAAAAGTAGATATACAAACTTTGTTTTACGGACGAGAGCCATAAAAAAAAAGTATATTTACACTCTTTGTGAGTGCCTGAGAAAAAAAAGGTGGCACCCCCTCTCCAAAACACATAATTGCAAGTCCCCCTCCCAAAATAAAATCCTGAGACTTTAATCCCAATTTCCCAAGGGTAAGACAAAACAGGCCCAACCTAAGCGTAAAATATGTCATCTTTTAATGAAGCTACTTATCAGGCCCGTTTTTTAGCACTAAGATCTTACATCTTTCTGCAAAGATTATCGTTTTCTAACTCATCTTTGTTCTAAGATCTTACAGCTCACTGTTGTTAGCAAAAAGTGTGAAGACCGCCACTGTTCTGCCATATAAAACAAAGACGTTTGCGCAAAAACGACCAAAGATGTAAGATCTTAGTTCAAAGCACAATTCATATAATTATCCAGTAAGCTTATCGCAGATCATTTCTGGTCTTCGTTCTCGGTGCGAACAAAAAGCTCCTCCCACTTCCTTCTGTATTAGCGGGTTAGTGTGTTGACTCAATGAGAAATGGTTACAACGTGCATTATTCGTAATTGCGAAAGCAGAAAAAACTTGGTGAGCCAGCCAAGTGGTTTGCAAGTGTCCCATCTCACAGGTATGACTTAATTTATATACAAATTATGACTTAATCTATTATTTACATACAGTGGGCTCAAATGATTGGCCTATGTAGGATTTTGTAAAAAAGGAGGCGGGGGGTTGATGAAATTTGTGAAAATAAGGAATTTTTTTCTTCTAATAACTGGTGGAATAGGTGTGATGGTCTCAGGGGCGGAGCCAGGATTTTTAGGGGAGGGGGGCGCAAAGTAGGTTGATCCGACAAACTTACGTTAGGAGCAAGTTTAATTAATGCAAACTTGCGTTAATTACGTAAATTAGACTACTTTACGGGGGTAACCCTCGCCCCCCCTCCCCCTCTGGATCCGCAACTGGATAGTTTATCATTTTTTTTTCACGTCATGATATTCATTTTCTCAGATTGTAGTTGCTGTGATATTTGAAAAATCTAGTTACCTGTTTTGGCGGAGAGACTAGATAAGACTAGTTTTGTTTTCAATCAATGTTTTCATATGAAATAAGCAGACCTTTCCTGAACTTTAAACAATAAACATCTCTGTTTAAAAATCTTTGCACTTTGTGAATTTAGATAGCGATTAGGGTTCCTGATTGAGACCAATTTTAGGACTTGGGTTCTAATTATTGGTTTGTTGTGGTAAAAGTTGCCGGGAATAAAAACCGGAAATAAACAATCGAATATGGCTTGAGTGCAAAGACCTGAACTGGGAAACTGGCTGCGAGGTCATCCCCCTTGAAAAATTCATAAGATTTATTTGCGCACACGTGCATATTACGAAGTAAAATTTAAAAATCAGGAAATCGAGAGACGTACCTATCACGGAAAATGAACTAGCAAATAATTATTCTAGTTTTAGTAGTTTAAATATTTGATTATCTGTTTTTTTGAACAAAGGGGTAAAAAATTTTTAAATTTGTGTTTGATTATCTCCTTAATGGGCTCCTCAGTACTACAGACAATAAAAATCAAACCAATATCAATAAACAGATGTGAAAAGTGGAAGTGACTATATTTAATTTAGCTGCAAGTCTACATTCATGCCCACCACGTAATTTCCCTTTGAGAAAATATTGATAAAACTTTTAAAACTGAAATATCAATGCGAAGCACCAAATATCATAACCAAATGTCATCGCTTTATGGCATTGTTCAAATAAAACTTATTTTTTACTTGATTATCGTCGTAAATTTATTCTTTGTCTTTCTTTCCATTCTTAAACCAATGTTATATTTAGACCCCGGCACCGCGCCGGCGGATCGACGGAACGCCGCCGACGAGAGGCCCGGCTGAACGCCGCCGAAGTGTCGTAACGCCGCCGGCGCACCGCAGGCACGCCACCGCCGGCAGAGGCGGCGGCGTTTGGTCGACTTTAAATTATTTTTACGGCAATTCTTTATTGCGTCAACCGCAAAGTTGGAGCTTTTCCTTCTCGTGTGGTTTAGTATTTCGATTTTCCTGATTAGAAATCAAGCAGAGCTTGCACCATCCCCGAATTTTCGGGTATTTCCCCGAAAATCTATGCGTCACCCCGAAAAAAAATTTGGTTCCCCGAATCCCCGAAAATCACGCAATCAAGGTGCCACCCCTAGTGATTTATCACCAGTGACTTTCCCTGCCAAATATTACTTTGTATACCATAATTCTTCACTGCTCTCTTGTTCATTAATTTTCGTCTCTTTTGTTACTTTGCATAAAAACCAGACAGATGCAATATGCTATTGCCAATATTGCAATATACACAGTTCTTCAAATGTTGACAAAAAAAGTATCGTCTTTATGAAATGAGTTTAAATCATTTCGAATGCAGTTCCCCAATCGTTATTTCTTACATCATTCTTAGTCAAAAAATTTATTTTCAAGTTGAATAGAATTATAGAACGCATTCACTACTATACAGCTTCAGCCTTTTGTTGGATTTTGAAATTGACAGCCGACAGATTGTTTCTACAGCTGAATCGTAAGTTTGCAGATTTTTTTTTTTCTGTTTTTAGATAATATTTTATTAATGTTTAATACTCAATTATTGAACACATGATAGAAAATAAAATCTTCTTTCTGTAACATTTTTACCCCCCCCCCCCTCCAAAAAACAGCCTTTGGTTCAGACAAAATTTAGCTATAGACTAAGCTATGTACAAGGTTGGGGAATTAAAGATTTAACCGGAAGTTACCCCAAAAATATGATTCATAAATAAATTATAAATTATTGCCTATAGGGGAGGGGGCTATCATTTTTAAATGATAATACCTCTTTTTTTATTGAAAGCAGGGATGCCTAAAAGATAATTATTTTTTTCATTTAAAGTGGAGATAGAAGAAAATGATATCAAATTCCCTGGGAAACTATTGAAACATTTTGATAGACCCAGGGCCCTCCATTAGGACTTGTTCATTGTCTTGGGTATTTTGCGATTTCTCATAGGCTACTGGCCTAATTTGGTTTTTGTGTGTGCTCCCTTTTAATTCGATTCTTTGGATCTTATGGAATGCCATGGCGTATCTGTCACTCAGTTTTCCCATAATTTGAGGTATATCTTAATAATTTTAACTATTTTGTTGTTGTCTTCGTGCCCCTTTACTCATACCCTCAAATTTTTTTTCAAGGAACACTAAGCTGTTTAATGTTATTTTGCGTATTTTTTTTTCAACCATATAGTGACCTATTTATTTATTAAGTAAATTATTTTTCTAATTAAAGCTGAGACGGTATCCTATCAAGGTGGTATCCAGAGGGGTAGGGGGGTAGGGAGGTATTATAGAGGGGGGGGTAGGTGACGAACTAGGATGAACATTTCCAACATCTTCCTGGAGCTACTTCAGTGTGCATATTATTTCATTTAATTACACTTAAAAAGGATGAGCTTTTCATTTTTTACCTAAGAAAATAGCTGGCACTTCATTTTTCTTCATAGCGAATAAACTATTAAGTGTTTTTTGTGTCATTGTAATTGAAGTGTTCTCATGTGAAGTGTTCATCGTGTATTTTTCAATTTGATAAATTTACTCCTTTTAGATACAGTTTATAATTTGACTGATATTAGGTATTTATCAGTGTATAATTTGGAATGAATTCCCAAAAGAAAAAATGAATAATATCCAAAAGAGCAGCCAAAGGCGATAAAAAAAGCAGCAGTTCAGCCTTAGCCTACATGACATATATTCTATAAAGAAGCCAAAAAAAAACTTTAAAATGCATTTTTTTTTAAATTGTTATTAAAAACCAGTTTTTAAAACAAAAAGGCTTCTTAGGAATCCAAAAGACCAAAAAAAAAAACAATCAATATCAAAGTCGCCCATTTCAACTGTTTTAAATATGACAAAACAGATATAGGCAAAGGGCATTATGAAAAAATTAAGCTTTTAATTTCAAAGTTATATTCAAAGTTTTTACCCAGATAACTGACGAATTTTGTGACACGGTATTTGAAGTTTTATATGCAGTAATGCTCAATGAAAAAAACTTTTAATTTCGATAATTATTTATGTTAAGAATACATAGCTAATAGATACTTCAACTACTCGTATTATACAGGGGTTCTAACACGCCACAGCCATTTCGTTTCTACCAGAATTCTACTTCTCTAGATGAATAACGTAGAAGACAAGTTTTCAGCCAGCGCTAGCGAACTTTTGAACTCATGAATAGGCTCGAATCTGTTGTAAATTTAAGCTGTGATTTGAGAAAGACTGATGAAACATTAATGTTTGCGGTCAACATTTATCCCGCCGGCGGCGCGCTGCCGACATTTTACCGGCGGCGCGCCGCCGCCGTCTTAAAGGCGTCGTGGCGCGGCGTGCTGTTTTTTGCCCAGCCACCGCCGGTCTTCCCTCATCGGCGCGGTGCCGGGGTCTAGTTATATTTACCTTTTGCATTATTACAGCCAATATTGTATATTGTATATACAATATTCAATATTGTATATATTGAATATATACATTCATATAAATTTATATGCAGTGTTACCGCCATACCAATTATTCTCCTTTTCTTTTTTTATTCTTTAATAATAATTTCTGGTCGTTTTCAGTTTGAGTTATTGTAGGCTTCTATTTCTACTGATCTTAAGTTTAATATGGTCTTTACTTTTCTTTAAAAAAATTTTCTTTTTCGTAAAGTTTTCGTAGTGTATATATATATATATATATATATATATATATATATATATATATATATATATATATATATATATATATTTATATTTATATCGGCGCGTACAAACAGCTCCTCTCATTTGATCTGCCATCAGCGGTCCATTTACCCTGGAACACGTATTTTGGCAGAAACTTTCTCAAATGCCTTTGAAACCAACTTGAGACTTCGAAACCTATTATTCCTAAAAACATCTAATAATAACATTACACTACTAACTACCAATTTTCATGTATGTATTGGAACAAATTAATTTAAAATTAGTTTCTTCAAAATTAGTGTTCCAACGTTGAAGCCCAAGTTTTGCGTCCAAGGGAAATCTGACTTGTCTACCCGTGAAAAGATCTGACACCGCTTATGTTTCTATCTGCGAAAACGTTCTCCGGAGCACTCGCACCCCAGTCCAGGTTTTTATAATGGGTAAGATTGGGAATGATCATACTGGATAATTATATGAACTGTGGTTCAAAGATTTCACTTTTAAGCGTTTTCGGACCAAAGATGTAAGATCTTAGCACATTGATAAGTGAAAAAAACGCCCTTATTGTAGCCTATTAATCGATATGTTGCCGTGAACGTCCGATATTAGTGAATGTCAACATTCACAGGGGAATGTCCGAAATTCTTTTTTTTTCTCCTTGGATTTAGTCAGCGTTGACAGTCAACTTTTTCAGTTTTATGCAAGGTTTGCGGGTGACAGGTTAGGTTGGGTTAGGTTTTTAACCAATTTCTGAGACTAATAGCCTTGTTAAGCCTAACCTAACCCAGCGTAACCTAACTTTAACTTTTCAAACAGTTTTTGGTAACGAACTGTAAGTAAGGTGCGACGCAGCTTAATAGTAATCGAAACTCTAAAAAACGGAATTTTGATACCAATAGATATAACAAAATAATTGGCATATAATACTGCTTCAAAATATATAAGTTTCATTAATTTTAGTGTTGCCCATCAAAGGCTAAGAGCCTGAGAGTATTCACCTGATTTTTGAAAAGGGGGGAAACACCCCCTAAAATTCAAAGAGCCTTAATAGAAATCACACCTTCAGATTAAGCATATCAGAGAACCTTGCTGTAGGGGTTTCCAGCTTCTCTCGGCAGAAATATGGAATTTTGTATTTTTTGCCAGAAGAAATATCACGGATGCGTGTTTATTTGTTTGCTTTCTTTTTTTTCCGGGGGTGATTGTGTCGACTCAGTTGTCATAGAATATCGGGAGAGTGCTCGTTCGAACGAAAATTTAAAGTTCTAATGTCCTTTTTTAGTGGCCAAAAGGACTGGAGGGCAACTAGGGCTCCTCCCACGCCCTCTTCTCCCCAAAATTGTCTGATCAAAACTTTGAGACAGCCATTTTGTTAAGCAAATTTGAAAGGCCCAATAACTATGCCTTTGGAGTTAACATGACTCCTCACGGCCCCAGGGGAAAGGGTTATAAAATTTGTCCATCATTTACGTATAGTATTTGTTATTGGGAAGTAACGTACATTTTTCGGGTGGGGGAGGAGTGATTTTCTGCTGGGAGGTATTCCACGGGTAACTTTCCATGGGCAGGGTGGTTTCCAGGAGATGAACTTTTCACTGGAAATTTTAAACTGGTGGAATTTACCAGAATTCCTATACGAAATTCTTTTTATGTATTGCTTTCTCTTTGCCAACTCAAATTTACACGTGGAGATGTTAAAGATAATTACCGGGGGTACGTTTTCACCGGGATTGAATTGTCTAGAGGATATATCTATGGGAAGGAGGAATTTTCTCGTAGAAATAGGGCCAGATTTCCTGGCACTATTAAAAAAAACGATCAGAAACAAAAAAAACAAGTTTTTTCAACTGAAAGTAAGGAGTAATATTAAAACTTAAAACAAACAGAACTTTTTATGTGTATGGAGGGGGGCTGCCCCCTCCTTAACACCTCGCTCTTTACGCTCCAGTTTGAATTTCGTCCTAATTTTTTAAGAACGACACCTGGAACCAGTGGTGGATCCAGGGGGCGAGGCCCCCCCCTAGCGTAGTCTATAGTAGCGTAATTTACTTAATTAATTCAAGTTTTCGTTAATTAAACTTGCTCCTAACGCAAGTTTATCGGATCAGCCTATTTTGCCCCCCTCCTAATTTTTTTTTATAGGATCAACCTATTTTGCCCACCCCCTAAAAAATCCTGGATCTGCCCCTGCCTAAAACACAAGGGTCGTTTAATTAGAACAACAAGAAGCTTTTTTAAAAGTACAAAATAAAATTAAGCCTGAAGAGTGAGCTGTTGCGGAAAGGGTAACCCCCCTCATATACGTAATAATTTTTGTTTGTTTTATTTAGTACCGGTAAAATCATTTGTTTAGTACCATCAAAGCTTGTAAAAGACTACAGTACACAAATCTAGAAATATGTACTGTCCCTAAGACTGAAAAAATTGATTCCTAAAGCTAATTAAATTTTAAAAAAAAGGTTTACCGAGGGAAGTAAAGAGCAAAGTTTAAACTTAAAATGAAAAAAAAAATGATTACTTCACAACCTATCTAACATATATCAACAAAACTAGTCCAAACAAATCAACAGCTGATATTTCCCTATGTTTGTATGATTACAGAAAACTAGCGCTTTACTGAAAACACAAAACAATATAGAAGTTTTGGTACAGTAAAGAAAACCACTTAAGGACACTTTTATCAGTATAAAAATAAAGCATTTTATGATTGTTGCTTATTTTTTCGTTTGGTATGGCATCACTTCTGCCCAATGAGCTTATTCCAATGATTGACTGTTGTTTTGGGTCTGAAAAGGACACTTTATGTTACTTTGTAGACGAGTTCGAAGTGAACCAATCTTGGTAGCATTAGGACTACAGACTCGCTTTAGAATTCGTATTATAACTTAAAATTCTCTGTTGTACAGAGAGAAACAACCGGATTTCCAGAGTTCATATTATAGTTTATTTGTTCTTTATTTCGAGTAACACTAGGTGAGACCAACATTTTACCTGATAAATCAATCCAATATTTTTTATGGTGTCTAATGACGTATTTAGATAATATTTATTTTTATGCCTAAGTTTTTAAGAGAACTTCGATTGTGTAGGTAATTTTACTGATATCACAGCTCGTGTAAGACTATGACAAATGTTATAGATTAGTTTTTTGTTGTGAAGCTACGTGCTATCTTTTGACTCCCAAATCAATATTATTGTTTCTTATGCTCGGTTTTTGTGTTTTCAGCAAAGCGCTAGTTTTCTATAATCCTACAAACACAGAAAAATATCACCAGTAGATTTATTTGCACTATTTTTGTCGATATATGGTAGATAGGCTATGAAGTAATAATTTTGGATCGTTTTAAGTTTCAACTTCGCTCTTTACTTCCCTTAGAAAAACTTTATTTTTTTAAATTAATCTGTCCCTGTTTTTTTTTTTTATTTAATGTAAGAGGCAACAATGCAATCATAATTTTTTTTCCCCAGGAGAGATGCAGCCCCGTCATATATAGAATAATTATTTCCGTGTGTTTTAAAATTTATTATTACTCCTTCCTTTCAGCTGAAAAACTTATTTTAAAAATTTTAATCTCTGATTGTTTTTCAAAAAATTCTAACAAATTTTTCTGGTTTGTCCGAAATTGTTCATGTTTGAAGGTAACAATCCCTAGAGAATATGGCTGTAAACAAATGCAAAAGCCACATAATTACAAAGGTTGACACCATTTTGAGGGATTTCTGGCTCTTTTTCATGGAAGATCACCATAAATTTATTTTCGGAATAATCTTTTACTTTTAAGGTGAGTAAAAGTTTTATGAAACTTACTAAGAGATTTCTAAGGGGGATTACATGTGGGGGGGGGGGCGTTCTTATAAACCTCCAGTTAAGGGCCTGGACTATAATTATTACAATTGTACCGTTTTATGCTTCCAAGTTTTTCCACTTAAGAACTGGCGCCAAAAGTGCTGTTCGGCACTTATGGATAATATAATTGATAAAAGCACGTAGAAATGAGTAATAACTTTAAATGAGCCATTAAACAACTCTCTAAAAGTTCTCATAGCCCACTAGACCCAGCTTTTCCACCCGAGACATCGCATCAAAAGTGTCATTTTTAGTGCTATACGGCACTTATGAATGATAGAATTTATAAAAGCACGTAGATATGATAAACAGTTTTTAAATGAGCATAAAACTGATGCCGTTCAACATCTCTCTATGATGTTCTGGTAACCCGCTAAGCCTGGAAAAAACAAAAAGAAATTAGAAACAGGAGACAGATTAGTGCTACCCATGCAAGAAAGTGATTTTCCTTGTTGTTCTGGGAGGGGAACTGTAATTTCTCTGTACAAGGTTTTTGACCATACTGATTCCAATGGTATACTTTTCATTTTGATCTGACCCCTTTTTTGAGGAGCTTTAGGCTTTTTCCGAATTCTCCATAAATTTATTTTCACAATAAACTTTTACTTTTAAGACGAACCGATATAATGGTTAGCATTCCTGAATCAGTGTCGTACGGCATTTTTTATCAACTTGGGGATACTATGGGCTGCTATTCGCTCTTTACTAGATAGCAGCTACTGATGCAGTCATGATACAAGGTTTTGGCCGTATTGGTTCCAATGGTGCATTTTTTTTTAGTCTGATCTGACACCAGTTTTGATGAGTTTCAGGGTCTTTTCAAAATCACCATAAATTTGCTGACAGCTGACCGTGAGTTTTCATCAGCTTGGTCATTGGTTTAGTTAAGTTTACGAGATAAAATTAGATTTTTTTTTTTTTTCTTATTTACAGACCCACTATATAAACACAAAGGAAAAAGTGGAGTGCATAAGAAATAAGAAAAAAAAATTAGATAACAGAAATCCCTTTAAACACTATTCACAAAAAAGAGGTATGAGGCACGACATTGCTGATGCCGATTTATGCTTAGCACGGAGTTCAATACTATCTTAATGATGGAAAGGATCACGGACCTGAAAATTCTGAATTATTTTAGAATTACTGTGCCTAGAAAGAAGGTATAGGAAGTATTTATAAATTTAAAGTATTTTTTTCTAAGACGAGACGTATCTCTTCTTGTAGGGAAGAGTATTCCCGACAAAAACTTAACGTGGGGCGCAACACAAGACGAAAAATTCTTTCCAAGATCTTTCCAAGATCTATTCTCACTAGGCAGTTTTTTTCAAAATGTGTCTTTCCACTTTTAATTACTAGGGGCTGCGGTTTGCTCTTTACTAGCTACTGTTGCAGCCATGATTGCAGCTACTGCTGCAACCATGATAGAAGGCACAAAACCATAATTGAAAAAAAAATACACAATACCGATGAATCCGATACCAATACGCCCGCTAACGACACATCCAATTATTTTCCGAATTTTTAGTCACTTAAAAAGTGCACTATAAAATTTAATTTCAGTTCGAATGAGCCATTAAACATCTCTCTATGATGTTCTAGTCACCCGCTAGCCCTGGTAAAAAAAACGAAAAAAAAATGAGTGACAGATCAGTGCTACCCATGCAAAAAAATGATTTTCCATATTGTTCAAGGAGGGGGACCGTAATTTCACTGCAGCTAGGTTTTCGACCATGCTGATTCCAATGGTACACTTTTCATTTTGAATTGACGCCATTTTTGAGGGTTTTGAGGCTTTTTTAAAAATCAACATAAATTTCTTTTCGGAATAAACTTTTACTTTCGAGACGAACCGAAACGACTATTCCTGAATCAGTCATATTGCAAAATTGTCATATAACAATTTTTTTCCCTCGACAGTTTTCTTCTGAACGTGTTTTAGCTTATGGTTACTATGGGCTGTGGTTCACTCTTTACTAGGTTGCTGCTAATGCTGCAACCATGATTAAATCCAAGCGGAGAAAAGGGAATTCCAGACATTCACTGGTGAATGTCGACATTAACCAGATTTCGGACACTCACGGTAACATATTCAAACTATACGTTTTGAAATGCAATTTACCGATATTGTTCAAATGAGAGGAATTAGACAGAAGCGCCAAATCCCTATGCTTAGACTGCACAATCTTTAAATCTAGAACTGGTATCTTTAAGACTCATCTACCTTGGACACCACTTATGACAGGTATCGGCCCCTTAGACTAGGGAGTGCTAAAGCTCTTTGCCAAAAAAGTTGGGAAATTACTGCAAGCAAAACCCGCTAGGTTTCAGGCATAAAAAAGAAAAAACAGGAAGGGACAATTAACATGCAAAAAATTATTTGGGGGCACGGATCCAACAAAAACGGGGGTAAATTTATCGGTTTACTCACTAATGAGAGCTAAGAAATAGACATACCTGTACCATCAGAACTTTATCCTGCATCCAAATATAACACTCAATTGCGTCGGAAATGACATTTACAACCCCACCTCCCCTGAATGTGCAAATATATACCCCGAGCTGTACATATGCGCTAAATTCTGTATAAGCCTCTTTTTTTCGTCAACTTGATCTAAAAGTTTTTCAGAATAATGGAAAATTTATTTCATATACACGATTCAGGATATATATATATATATATATATATATATATCAGGGGAGGGGGGATAAAGTTAGTTTCTGACCCAATGAATCCATATACTTTGATTCAGGGTGAAATTCCGATTCTGAAGGCGTGTCTATTTGTTAAAACTTCATATGGAAGGAGTGGTCGTAAAAACTTTGGAGGGAGCTCATCCGATTGAAACTAAAAGTTTTATTGCTCATTTCGAGAATCAAAAGTGATTAGAGGGCAACAAGCCACTGTCTACGCCGCTGATCCCCAAACACATCCGATCAAAATTTTGTGATAGCCATTTTGTACAAAATAGTCAAAAGGTCAAAAAACGTGCATTTTAACACCAGAACATCGTAACTCTCATTGAAATTTCAGATAGATAAAGAATTAGCCCTAAGGAAGGACGGGGGGTTGAGGTATAAATCGATGAACAATCCCTCTTGATTTCCGAAATATTTCTGGTCCATGCTGCTATTATGAAAGTAAAGAGTAACATTAAACCCCAAAATAAGCAAAATTAATTTAGCATAGGAGGGTGGTTGCTCACTGCTCATTCAAGACCTCCCTCCACATGGTCGTAGAAAGTTCAGGGGTTGCTCATTTCATCTGAAATTGGGAGTTTTTTTTTATCAAAAGTGATTGGAAAACTAACCAGTTCCCCTGTCCTAGACTTGTGTTTGATATCTAGTCCTTTTTAATATTTGAAAAGTGATCAAAAATTAGTGATCTTTCTTTGGTAAAAAAAAAACTACACTAAACATTTATAGATGAGAGCTTTACACCTCTACAGTAGAGTTCTTTGATTGTTTTGTTGTTAGGGAGGGAGCAGATGCCTCAAAGAGCGCATTTTCTTGCCAAAACATCCGGACGCTCACTGAAGATTTAGGTAAATGCAGAATTAGCTCTAAGGAAGGAGCGGGAGGTGGAGGGAAAACTAATGTTCAATGCCTCTTAATATTTTGGAATGTTTCTGGTCTACACTGTTATTATCAAAGTAAAGAGTAACATGAAACCCAAAATTCGCAAATTTCATTCCTTATACAAGAGGAGCTGTCTCTTCCTCATCCCCAACCTCCCCTTGTGGTTCTAGGAACATCGGAGGATGCTCATTGGAGACCAACCAGCCCTGTCATAAAACTTTTTTTTATATCTGGTCCTTTTGTTACCCCTTGGGACATCTGATCATCATTTTTAGGTACTTATTTTGTACTTTCTCTGTGGCTGCTCAATTTTGCTTGTAGGGAATTTTCCAAGGAGGAATTATCCAGGGAAATATTTTAGGATGTACGCCGGATCCCGAAAAATGTTTGCTTCAGTCGGTCTAAGAAAAAAAAAATGAGAATAGCTTAGAGGAATGAGTTTAAATATAAGGGAGTGTTAGAGGCGTTTGGATCTCATATATTGAACTGATGGGATGGGAAAGGGGGGTAAAATCATTTTCAAATGAATATTCTGAACGTTTACCACTATATGCCCCATTGAGAAATAGAATATATTTGCTGTAAAGTAACTAGATAAATGAGAAAATACTACGCGAGTCAACTTCGTCTTCCATGAGTATTAAAGTTTTTGAGCCATGAGTCCCTGGGAATCTTATATTCATATCGAAGTGGAAAGATAAACTTGAAAGCTTTTTGTGTACACAGGATACAAAAAAGGCGCATCTGTAATATCTCGGGAATGACTTGATCAAGGATCATTCTAAAAATCATTTTTCTGAACTGTCCAAAGTGTAAATCCCTTGTGGGTAGAATATATACAGAATCTTTTTTGTGTCAAGAAAAATGACCAATGTTTATTATCTAAAACATTTTAGCGTAACTTAGATCAGGGGAATCAATCCACAAAAGTGTATCGAGGGGGTGGTAATTCTCTTTTTTCAATAGTAAAATAAAATAAGCCGTATTTTTATCAAAATACGTAAAAAATGTAAACATCTAGACGGGAAAAAATCTAGGGGCAACTAGAGATTTTTCATTTTTTTTCGTTAATATCTTTACTCGAAGGTGCTCAAAGACAAACATAAATCGTCCTCTCAGTTTTATGTAGAAAGACTTGATTACTTGTCAGTTGGTAATCATTTGAAACTGCTCGAAGTTCAAGTGCTCCAAGGTAATTATAAACTGTAAAACTGTCAGATCTATTGATGAGGAAATTAGAATCCTATTCTATTTGCTTGTTCCTGTTTAAAAACCGAACAATTTATGAATTTAAATGTTTTGTGCAGAAGTTTGATTCCAACAGATGGATTGCTCAACCCTGTCACCAACAAGACAATGCTTTTGTATGCATTATAAAACATCTCGGAGTAGAGCCCTGTGTTTTAAGTTTAAACATAAAATGGCGGGTTCTACTGAGCCCTTACCAAGCTTTGTCCTAGAAGTATCATGGCCTTTTCCCTCTACACGCTCTACGCCTGCTCTTTAAAATATTTTATACCGCATCTCAACTATGGAGACATAAAAAGATACAGAGGCCAGGTTTTTGCTAATTTTTGCTACTTATTTCATTTTTTAATTTTAATTATCAGCCTGGCTCTGGATTATCTGCAAAATCTAGCCAGAATTTTTTTATAATCTGGTATCTATCTTTGCTATATTTTTGCGGTTTCTACAATGTAGTTGACGATATTCTCTTAGATTCCTAATTGTCTTTGGGGATCTCTGAAGCTATTTGAATCCAAAAAGATGGAAGAGTTGGAGCACGGTAGCAGTACTCCCATTTATTTTTATTTTTCGTTTGCTATCAAATTACAGTTTAATTTAACGACCAACAGTCAAATGAAGAGGAACTAGAATCATTCGGGACAATATACTTCGGTTTTTGGGTCGTTAAAGGGTCTAGGATTCTCAGTTAAGCAACATTAAATATTGTTTCTCTTTTTCAGATAACAATGGAGGATCCCACGTTCTCAGCAGCCAGGCGACAAGATGATATCGTAGAATCTGATAGAGAAAGGAAAACATCAAAATGGTACTCTAGAAAATCCTATTTTGGGGCTGTTGGCTTCAACATAGCAACGTATTTAATACCAGCAATTTATTCAACTCTTTCAAAGCTATGGATCGCTAAAATCGATGCTGGCATTGTGGCAACTACCGATGCATATACTTACATGGGTGTTATAGTTGAAATATGGAATGAAGGCTTGCCAAGGGCTTCTTATTTGGTGATTGGTGATGTTACCGTGTCCGGAAATGAAAGACTTAATGCTTTACATACACTTATTGGATGTCAAGCCATGGGTGGCCTTATACTATCCCTCCTATTTTTGGTTTTAGCACCCCATTTCGCGAACACTTTCGTACCAGAGGAAACGGTTACCCAGAGCATTAACTATATTCGCATTAGTTCATTTTCCACATTTTTTAATGTGATTGATTTTACACTTGGGATTGGTCTAAGAGCCCTTGATAGGCCTGATGTGCCACTAGTTATAAGCTTGTCAAAGACACTGGCTAATATTGTGTTAGATTTTCTGTTCTTGTCTACATTTCGAGTGACTGAGTCTGTAAATGTGGAGACCCAAGCCGCAACACGGTTGGTGTGTGACTTCTGTGGCTCTTTAGCTGGTATTACTTATTACTTTACAACAGTTAAGGTGAAGCCAAAGTTGAAGGTAGCAAGCCTTAAATCTTTGATTGTTCCAGGGATATATACTTTTGCAGAAACGCTTGTTCGGAATGGACTTTACTTGTGGCTTGTTGCTGGGATTGTAAGCCTTGGAGCAAATTATGCTACTGCTTGGGGCGTATTCAATACTATCAGATGGGGGGCTGTGATGGTGTTAACAAATGCTCTCTACGATGCTGCTTGTGCGTTCACAGGTGAGGAATAGTATTAAAATTTCCTTTTTTTGCTAATAAAAGAATTTCGCCGTAAAGCTTCTCTGTAACAAAAAAAATACCCTTTTCTGGTTTGTTTTTTGTCATTTTTGCATTAACATAAAGACCATTAATACAGCCACATAGAACGAAATAAATTGGGGCAGTAAATCAAAATCTCAGAAATAAACTTGGCTATATTCACTCATAAAATATCGCTTGGAAGCTAAAACGTGACACGTAAGATGATGCTATTTATAAGGCTGTATCAGAAGCGATATGAGCTAGACTAAAAATTTTGAAATAGCCATTTTGTTCTACGTAGTTGATTTCCAGATAGAAATTATGCTTTTGAGAAGGACACTCCACCCACGGCCCTCAGGGCACGGGTTAAAAGTTATGCCCTGGGGACATGTAAGTTTTTTTTTAAGGAAACGTTTGTCGTAGAACCTTCAAAAAGGACTCATTCGATTGGAAATTCAAAGGGCTAGTGCTCTTTTAATAGTCGAAAGTGATTGGAGGGCAACTAAGGCCCCTCTCATGCCCCCCTTTTCCCTAAACACATCCAATCAAAATTTTTAGATAGCCGTTTTGTTCAACGTAGTTGAAAATTCTGGAAATTAGGTATTTGAGGATGACACCCCCCCCCCCCCCCACAGCCCTCAGGGTAAGGGTTGTAAGTTATGCCGTGGGGGCATATAAGGTTTTTATAGAACTCGTTGTCGTAAAAACTTCAGAAAGGGCTCATTCGATTGGAAATTTAAATGGCTAGTGCCCTTTTTAATAGTCAAAAGAGGTTAGAAGGCAACTATCACCCCTTCCACGCCCACCATTTCCCCAAACACATCCAATCAAAATTTTGAGATAGCCATATTGTTTAAAATAGTTTAAAGTTCTGAAAATTAAATCTTTGAGCAGGACACTCCCCCCACAGTCTTCAGGGCAAGGGTTATAAGTTATGCCCTGGGGGCATATATGAACCTTATGGAAGGAATGGTCGTATAACCTTCAGAGAGGGCTCATTTGCTTGGAAATTGAAGTTTCTAGGTCACTTTTTAAGCGTCACAAGATATCACGAGATAACCAACCCTCCCCAAGCCCTTTTTTCCCAAAGGCATCCGATAAAAATTTTGAGATAGCTATTTTGTTAAAAATATTTCAAAAATCATATAACAAAAAACTTCGGTGTCGACATCACCCCCCAAGACCTGGGGGAGGCGTTGTAAGTTATGCCCTGGTGGCATATATGGTTCTTATGGACAAGATGCTCGTATAAACCTCAAATAGGGCTCATTTGATTGGAAATTGAAAGTTTTAGTTAACTTTTTAAGAGTCAAAAGAGATTGGAAGGCACCTAGCCCCCTCATCCACGCCCTTTTTTCTCAAACCCATCCAATTAGAATTTTGAGACAGCCATTTTTTGTAAAAAATAGTTAAAAGACTATTTAACGAAAACTCCGGGATCGACACAGTCCCCCAGGGCCCGAGGATAGGCGTTGTAAGTTATAACCTGGGGGAATATATGGTTCTTATGGAAGGGATGCTCGTAAAAACTTCAGAGAGGGCTCATGTGATTGGAAATTGAAAGATCTAGTTCATTTTTTGAGAATAAAAAGAGTTTGGAGGGCAACTAGCCCCCCACGCCCCTTTTCCCCCAAATGCATCCAAAAATTTTTTTGAGAAAGCCATTAAGTTAAAAATTGTTCAAAGGTCAGATAACAAAAACTCATGTGTCGACACTACCCCCAAGACCCGGGGGCAGGCGTTGTAGGTTATGCCCTGGAGCATATATGGATTGGAAATTGAAAGTTCGAACTCAATTTTAAATATTCAAAAGAGATCCGAGGGCGACTACTATCCCCCCTCTCCACGCCTTTTTTTCCAAACCCATCTAATGAAAATTTTGAGATAGACATTTTGTTAAAAATAGTTCAAAGATCATATAACAAAAATTTCGGTGTCTACACCACCCCCCAGGGCCCAGGGGCAGGCGTTATAAGTTCTGACCTGGGGGCATATATAGTTCTTATGGAAGGGATGCTAGTATAAACTTCAAAAAGGGCTTATTTGATAGGGCTCAAAAAGGGAATCGAAATTTCTAGTTAACTTTTTAAAAGTCAAAAGAGCTTGGATGACAACTAGCCCCACCTCCACACCCTTTTTTCCTCAAACCCATCCGATAAGAACTTTAAGACAGCCATTTTTAAAAATAGTTCAAAGACTATATAACGAAAACTCCGGGATCGACAAAGCCCCCCCCCAGGGCCTGAAGGCAGGCGTTGTAAGTTATGACCTGGGGGTATATATGGCTCTTATGGAAGGGATGCTTTTAAAAACTTCAGAGAGGGCTCATTTGATTGGAAATTGAAGGTTCTAGTTCAGTTTTTGAGAGTCAAAAGAGATTGGAGGGCAACTAGCCCCCCCCCCGCGCCCCTTTTTCCCAAAATACATCCGATAAAAATTTTGAGATAGCCACTAAGTTACAAATTGTTCAATAGTCAGATAACAAAACTCAGGTATCAACACAACCCTCCAGGGCCCGGGGACAGGCGTTGTAGGTTATGCCCTTGGGGCATATATGGTTCTTATAAATGGGATGCTTGTATAAGCTTCAGAGAGGGCTCATTTGTTTGGAAATCGAAAGTTTTAGTTCACTTTTTAAGGTTCAGGGGATTTAAGGGAAACTAGACCCCCCCTCCCACGCACCCTTTTTTCCCAAACCCATCCGCTACTGGTACAAATTTTGAGATAGCCAGGTTTTTTGAAAATTGTTCAAAAATTAGATAACAAAAGCTCTGGTATCACACAACCCCCCAGAGCCCGGGGAATAGGCGTTGTAAGTGTTGTCTTGGGGGCGTATATGGTTCTTTTGAAAGGGATGCTCGTATAAACTTCAGAGAGAACTCATTTGGTTGGAAATTGAAAGTTCTAGTTCACTTTTTAAGAGTCAAAAGATATCCGAGAGCAACTAGCCCCGTCCCCCCACACACTATTTTTTGCCCAAGCCCATCCGATAAAATTTTCAAAATAGCCATTTCATTAAAAATTGTTCAAAGGTCAGATAAGAAAACTTTATTATTGACACAACCCCCCAAGACCTGGAGGCTGGCGCTGTAAGTAGTGCTCTGGAGGCATATATACCTTTTATGGAAGGAATTCTTTTATAAAATTCGAAGAGGGCTCATATGATTGGAAATTAAAAGTTCTCATTCAATTTTTAAGAGTCAACAGAGATCTGTAGGCAACCAACCCCCCCCCCCTCTCCACGTCCTATTTTCCTCAAACTAATCCGATAGGATCTTTGAGAGAGCCATTTTTTCAAAACGGTCCAATGATCATATAACGAAAACTCCAGGGTCGACACAATCCTTCAGGGCCCGGGGTAAGCATTGTAAGTTATGCCTGGAGGGCAATACAGCTGTTTTGAAAGGGATGCTCGTATAATTTTCAGAGAGGGCTCATTTGATTGGAAATTGAAAGTTTTAGTTCAGTTTTTACGAGTCAAAAGAGATCAGAGGGCTACTATCCCCCCACACCCCTTTTCCCCCAAATATATCCGATAAAAATTTTGAGATAACCATTTTTCTAAAAATGGTTCAAAGGTCAGATAAAAAAAACTCCGGTGTCGACACAACCCCCCAGGGCCCGTGAGCAGGCAATACAAGAAATGCCCTGGGGGCATATATGGTTCTTATTGAGGGGATGCTCGTATAAACTTCAGAGAAGGCTGATTTGAATTGAATTTGAAAGTTCTAGTTCAAGTTTTAAGAGTCAAAAGAGATCTGTAGGCCACTAGCCCCCCCCCCTCTCCACGTCCTATTTTCCTCAAACTAATCCGATAAGAACTTTGAGAGAGCCATTTTTTCAAAACGGTTCAAAGATCATATAACAAAACTCCAGGGTCGACACAATCCTTCAGGGCCCGGGGTAAGCATTGTAAGTTATGCCTGGAGGGCATATATAGCTGCTATGGAAGTGATGGTTGTATAATTTTCAGAGAGGGCTCATTTGATTGGAAATTGAAAGTTCTAGTTCAGTGTTTACAAGTCAAATGAGATTAGAGGGCAACTATCCCCCCACGCCCCTTTTCCCCTAAATGCATCCAATAAAAATCTTGAGATAACCATTCTTCTAAAAATGGTTCAAAGGTCAGATAAAAAAAACTCCGTTGTCAACACCACCCTCAGGGCCCGGGAGCAGGCATTACAAGTTATGCCCTGGGGGCACATATGCTTCTTATTGAGGGGATGCTCGTATAAACTTCAGAGGAGGCTGATTTGAATTGAATTTGAAAGTTCTAGTTCAAGTTTTAAGATTCAAAAGAGCGTGGAGGGCCCATAGCCCCCCCCCCCCTGACGCCCTTTTTTATCCAAACCCATCCGATACAAATTTTGAGATAGCCATTTTTTTTTAAATAGTTCAAAGGTCAGAAAAAAAAATCCAGTGTCAACGCGAGCCCCCAGGGCCCGGGGGGCAGGCATTGTAAACTATGTCCTGGGGCCGTATATTGTTCTTATGAAAGGGATGCTCACATAAACTTCAGAGAGGGCTCATTTGAATGGAAATTCAAAGTTCTAGTTCATTTTTTCAGAGTAAAAAAAGATCTGGGGGCAACTAGCCCTTCCCACCCTCCACGCCTTTGGGCTTATTGGATGGATAAACCCATCCGACACAAATTCGAGGTGACAATTTTGTTAAAAATAGTTCAAACATCAGATATTAAAACTTAGATATTAAAATTAGTTCAAAGACTATATAACAAAAACTCCGGGATCAACACAGCCCCCCCCCAGGGCCCAGGGACAGGCGTTGTAAGTTATACTCTGGGGGTATATATGGTTCTTATACAAGGGATGCTCGTATAAACTTCAGAGAGGGCACATTTGATTGAGAATAAAAAGTTTTAGTTCACTTTTAAAGAGTCAAAAGAGACCGAAGAGCGATTAGCATCCCCCTTACGCCCTTGTTTACCCAAACCCATCAGATAAAAAAAATTTAGATAGCCATTTTGTTAAAAATAGTCCAAAAAACAGATAATAAAATCTCATAGGTTGACACAAACCCATTCACTTTGATATTGTTACTTTGATTCCAGTTTTGATACTTTGATGAACATTTTATTTTTTTAAGTTTAATTTTGAAATAAGAAGTTTTTAGAAACTTGAAATTTTTTGCAATCAAAAACGAACAAAAATTAATTAAAAAACTTTCCGAAAAATAGGTTTTTCAAAAAAAAGTAAAGGTCACTTTAAACTTAAGCTCAGCAGATACAAATACCTGTTAAAATGCAAACTCAAGACGACCAGAAATTACTATTAAAGAATAAATGAAGCCCAAAACAAATAGAAATTAAATAAAGAATCATAGCAAAAAACAAACAGCAAGTAATAATATAAATGAATAAATAGATCTTAAAGCGAGTAATGCTTAGATTGAATATGAAAATCAAGCTTAAAACGAAAAACAATATTTTGCTATTGCAGCATAAATGAAACTTAAAACGAACAGAAATTAAATAAACAATCAATGCAGACAAACACACAATAGATATTAATGTAGGAAGCGCAATCGCGCTACCTAAGTAAAGAACGGTGTTGGCACAATGTATTATTTTTTTTTTTTCATACCAGGGCACTTCGCATCGAAGGAGTTGTCGTAGAAACTTCAAAAAGGGCTCATTGCTCAGTGGCTAGTGCCTTTTTTAATAGTCGAAAGTGATTGCAGGGCAACAAGCCCCCCCCCCCACACCCCACCCCACGCCCATCATTCCCCCTAACACATCCAGTCAAAATTTTGAGATTGCCATTTTGTTCAGCGTAGTTGATTTCCAGATAGAAAATATGTTTATGAGGAGGAAACTCCCCCACAACACTCAGGACAAGGGTTTTAAGTTATGCCCTGGGGGCATATAAGAACGATTTTAGCACAATATATTATTTATTATTTTTTTCCTTTAGAGACGAGTACTTCGTATCGAAGATGTTGTCGTTGAAACTTCGAAAAGGGCTCATTCGATTGGAAACTGGAGTGGCTTGTGCCCTTTTTAATAGTCGTAAATGATTGGAAGGCATCTAACACCCATTCCACGCCCACCATTTCCCGAAAGAAATCCAATCAAAATTTTGAGGTGGCCATTTTGTTCAGAGTAGTTTAGTTCCAGATAGAAAATGTGTTTTTAAGGAGGACCCTACCCCACAGCCCTCAGGGCAAGGGTTGTAAGTTATGCCCTGGGGGCATATAAGGTTTTTATAGAAGGCGTTTTCGTAGAAACTTCAAAAAAACTCATTGGATTGGAAATTAAAAGGACTAATGCCCTTTTTAATAGTCGAAATAACCACCCTCCTCCCCTCTCACGCCTACCTTTTCCCCAAACACATTCTATCAAAGTTTTGAGATAGCCATTTTATTTAACTTAGTTTTAAGTTCTGGAAATAAGGTTTTTGAGGATGACAAACCCCCTCCCACAGCCCTCAGGGCAAGAGTTGTAAGTTATGCACTGTCGTAGAAACTTCAAAAAGGGCTCATTCGATTCGAAATTGAAATGGCTGGAGCTCCTTTTAATAGTCGAAAATGATTGGAGGGCAACTAACACCCCTTCCACGTCCACCATTTCCCCGAACACATCCAATCAAAATTTTGAGATAGCCGTTTTGTTCCACGCAGTTTAAAGTTCAGGAAATTATACCTTTGAGCGGGACACTCCCCCCACAGTCTTCAGGGCGAGGGTGATAAGTTATGCGTAGTTGAAAGTTTTGGAAAGTAGGTCTTTTAGGATGACAGCCCCTCCCCCTCAGAGCCCTCATGACAAGGGTTGTAAGTTATGCCCAGGGGGCATATAAGGATTTTATTTATTTATAAGGTTTTAGTGACTAACGCCCCTCTCACGCCCACCATTTCCCCAAACACATCCAATCAAAATTTTAAAATATCCATTTTGTTCAACGTAGTTGAAAGTTTTGGAAATTATGTCATTTAGGATGATATCCTCCTCAGAGCCCTCACTGCTAGGTTTGTAAATTATGCCCTGGGGGCATATTAGGCTTATATAGAAAGTTTTCGTAAAAACCATACGCAGTGCATTTGTGATGTCTAAGTAATGAAGGATATTGGTGAAAGTTATTATTATTTTTTTGTTTTCTTTTTCCATGCAAGGGAACTTCGTATCGAAGGAGTTGGCGTAGAAACTACAAAAATAACTCATTCGATTGGAAATTGGAGTGGCTAGTGCCCTTTTTAATTATCGAAAGTGATTGAACGGCAACTAGCCCCCCCCCCCCCAACACGCCCATTATTCCCCCAAACACATCCAATCAAAATTTTGAAAAACCTATTTGTTCAGCGTAGTTGATTTCCAGATAGAAAATATGTTTTTTAGGAGGACATTCCCCCACAACCCTCAGGGCAAGGATTTTAAGTTATGCCCGGGGGGCATATAAGAACGATATTGGCCAATGTATTATTTATTGTTTTTATTCCTTTAGAGCAGGGCACTTTGTATCGAAGAAGTTGTCGTAGAAACTTCGAAAACGGCTCATTCAATTGGAAATTGGAGTGACTTGTGTCCTTTTCAATAGTTGATAGTGATTGGAAGACAACTAACACCCCTGTTACGACCACCATTTCCCAAAACACATCCCATCAAAAATTTGAGATTGCCATTTTTTAAGCGTAGTTCATTTCCTGATAGAAATTATGTTTCTGAGGAGGACACTCCCCCACAGCCCTCAGGGCAAGGGTTATAAGTTCTGCCCTGGGGTCATATGGGGTCTTTATAGAAGGCGTTGTCGTAGAAACTTCAAATAAGGCTTATTCGATTGGAAATTTTAAGGGCTAGCGCCCTTTTCAATAGTCAAAAGTGATTGGAGAGCAACTAACTCCACTCTCAAGCTCTCCTTTTCCCCAAACACATCCAATCAAAATTTTGAGACAGCCATTTTGTTCCACGTAGTTTCAAATTCAGGAAGTTAGGTCTCTGAGGATGACGACCCCTCATAGCCCCCAGGGCAAGGGTTGTAAGTTATGCCCTGGGGCATATAAGGTTTCTATAGAACGCTTTGTCGTACAAACTTCAAAAAGGGCTAATTCGATTTGAAATTGAAATGGCTAGTGCCCTTTTTAATAGTCGAAAGTGATTGGAAGGCAAATAACACCCCTTCCGCGCCCACCATTTCCCCAGACCCATCCTATCAAAATTTTGAGATAGCCATTTTGTTTCAGGCAGTTTAAAGTTCAGGAAATTATACCTTTGAGCGGGAAATTCCCCCTACAGTCTTCAGGGCAAGGGTTATAAGTTATGCCCTGGGGCTATATAAAGTTTTCAGAGAAATCTTTGTTGTAGAAACTTCAAAAATGGCTAATTCAATTGGAAATTCAAAGGGCTAGTGCCCTTTTTAACAGTCGAAAGTGATTTGAGGGGAACTAACCCCCCTCTAATGCCCATCTTTACCCCAAACACATCCAATCAAAATTTTTAAATAGCCATTTTATTCAATGTAGTTGAAAGTTTTGGAAATGAGGTCTTTAAGGATTACAACCCCCCCCCCTGTGCCCCCAGGGCAAAGGTTGTAAGTTATGCCCTAGTGGCATATAATGGTTTTATAGAAAGCGTTGTCGTAGAAACTTCAAAAGGGTTCATTGAGTTGAAAATTGAAAGGGCTAGTACATTTTTTAATAGTTGAAAGCGATTGGAGAGTGATTAACGCTCCTCTCACGCCCATTATTTTCCCAAACAAAATTATTTTCCCAATCCAATCAAAATTTTGAGATATCTATTTTGTTCAAAGTAGTTGAAAGTTCTGAAAATTTGGTCTTTTAGGATGATAACCCCCTCAGAGCCATCAATGCAAGGGTTGTATATTATGCCCTGGGGGCATATAAGATTTATATAGAAAGTTGTTGTAGAAATTTCAAAAGAACTCATTTGGTTGGAAATTAAACTTGACCTTTTTAATAGTCGAAAGTGAGTGGAGAGTAATTAACCCCCCTCTTATGCCTACCATTTCTCCAAATTCATTCAATCAAAGTTTAGAGACAGCCATTTTGTTCAACGTAGTTGAAAGTTCTGGAAATTATGTATTTAAGGATGACAAACACCCCGGAGCCCCCAGGGCAAAGGTTGTAAGTTATGCCCTGGGGCATGTAAGGTTTTTATAGATAGAGTTGTCGTAAAACTTCAAAAGGGGCTTATTCAATTGGAAATTGAGATGGCTAATGCCCTTTTTAATAGTTGAAAGGGATTGGAGGTTAACTTATCCCCCTCTCACGCCCACCATTCCTCCAAAAACATCCAATCAAAATTTTCAGATAGCCATTTTGTTCAACGTAGTAGAAAGTTCTGGAAATTAGATCTTTGAGAATGACAACCCCCCCCCCCCCAGTCCTCAGGGCAAGAGTTGTAAGTTATGGCCTGGGGGCATATAAGGTTTTTATTGAAAGTTTTGTCGTAGAAACTTCAAAAGGGCTAAGTTGATTGGAAATTAAAATGACTAGTGCCATTTTCAATAGTTGAAAGTGATTGGAGAGTGACTAACGCCTTTCTCACGCCCACCTTTTTCCCAAACACATCCAATCAAAATTTTTAGACAGCTATTTTGTTTAACGTAGTTGAAAGTTCTGGAAATTAGGTCTTAGAGGATGACAACCAACCTGACAGCCCTTAGGGTAAGGGTGAAATTTATGCCCTGGGGGCATATAAGGTGTTTATAAAAAGCGTTATCGTTTCAAAAAGGGCTCATTTGATTGGAAATCGAAAGGCCTAGTGCCCTTTTTAATAGTCCAAAGTGATTGGAAGGCTTGACATTTTTATAGTAAAGATTGATTTGGGTATAATGTATTATTGTTTGTTGTTGTTATTGTTAAGACCAGGGCACTTCGTATCGAAGGAGTTGTCGTAGGAACTTCGAAAAGGTTTCACCCGATCGAAAATAGAAGGGGCTGATGCCCTTTTTCATAGTCGAAAGTGATTGGAGGGCAACTAATCCCCCTCTCTCGCCCACCCCCTTATTTGCCCATTATGTTTAAAAACTAAATGTTGCCTTAAGATTAAATGAGAATGCACTGTGTTAATGATAATTCCCAACAAGGCATCTCAGCAGTATCCCAAGGACGACTGAGGGTATTATATTCAAACTTTAGGGGCTTCTTCTGCTCTTAAAATTCAACCAAAGCAAAATAGCGTAAGTGTAACCAAGCTATCAAATAAAGTAAACAGATGTTTTTGCGAATGGTATCAAGTTTCCCATTTCAGGTCAACTAGAGGAGGTATGAAACTAAATAAAACACTACTATTTGTGTTCAGATTTATAAAAGGGTGTATTTTGTTAAAAATTGCTGAAAATTTTTCTCCAGCATACAAATACCAGGCCAAATTATAAAGTCTTAAAAAACCAAAAGATTTATAGTATTATTTTCTTTTTCCCTGAAAAGACTATGTCAATTCAATTCAATTTATTTATAACCTGTAAAAACAAAAAAGGGCGCAAATCCTCTAAATGACAGAGTACATAAGAGAAACAAAAGAAAAAAGACAAGAAAACTTATACACTGAAAAAAAATAAGTAGTTTTTACAATCATAATAATCATAGATATAATCACAAATCATATATCATAATCACAAGATAAGAAATAAATCAAAAGACATAAGAAAAACTTATAAAAATTAAGAGGACCAATCATGATTTAGTTTACTGGTGGAAGATTTAAAATCTTTTACTCTTTTATCAATAATTGTCGAAGGGAAAATTAGCTTGAATTTTTTAGACAAAAAAGAGTTACTAGTCCAAGCGGGCATATGTAAAAGGAATTTAGCAAATTTAAAATAAATCCGATGAACAAGTTGTTTTTTTTTGGAGCAGGAATAAATTGCCAAATAGGAGACAAAGCAAGAAGATGAGGCACAGTTAGACTATCATAAAGTTTAGAAAGATGGAAACGACTAAGAAGTGTAACGTTAGAGACAAGTGACGCATAAGCTAAACTTGTCTTTTTTTCAATATTTTGAATGGCAAGCTTAACAGTTTCCTTAATTGAATTTCCAATGGGCATTCCCAGGTAAATAAGGCTTTTAGAAAGGGGGATACAAGCTTCAATAAGTTGGAGGGATTTATCAGAGTATCCTTTGAGGTTGAAACCGACAGCTACAGTTTTATCCACATTAAAACTTTAGCCAATCTGCTGATATTCTAGTTTTAACTTCGAAAAAGTGCTCTCACAACCAGAGAAAGTGTGACTCAGATTTAGGATATCATCAGCATACGCAATTAAAGAGACGTCTAAACCCCCGTAAATACAGGTGGACTCAATAGAACTTTGAGCTGGAATGACTGAATTATTAAAAAGAGTGGGTGAAGTGAGGCCTCCTTGTCTAACGACCTCTAGCACATTAAAAAGCTCTGAACCGCGCTTCATTTTGGCAAGAAGATGTTTATACATGCATCGAAGACACCTTATAACTGAGAAGTCAACCCCTCTCTTTGGAGCTTCTACCAAAATCTGGGCAAAAATACACGAATCAAATGCAACGGCAATGTCCAGTGCACAAAGAACAATAAAATCCCCGGAACCTTCCAAATCTGCGAGAACCATAAAAAGGGGAAAAAGAGCATGCTCACGACTAAGTTCTTTCCGAAAACCGAACTGATGCGCAGGCGCAGAACGCTTTTGGGAAAAATCTCTAAGAAAAATGGACTCAAATATTTTAAAAGTGGTACTTGAGACGGCTATAGGCCGATATGATCGATAATCATGGAGACCCTTTTTCCCTTTTTTCGGTATAGGTGTAATCTGGCCAATACAAAACTGTTGAGGCACAATACCAGAAGAAATATATATTTGAAAAAGTAACGATAGGTGCTGCAACAAAAGACTACTACAATGTTCAAAATGTTTAGCAGATATTAAATCAATACCGGCAGAAGATTTTTCTTAATTTTCTTTAGATTAAACTGAATATTGGTCGGCGTCACTATAAAAGCAGAACGAATAGAATTAGCAAGCAAACGGTCAAGCTCTTTTTTCATATTTACTTTCTGCAACAAGGTCAGGAGACGAAAACTCACTTTTATAATAATCAATCCAGATTTTTTCTGGAATACTACCGACAGAAGTCCAATCACTGCGTTTAAAACTTTTCCACAAAAGTGAAGGATCACTAGCTATCTTATCAACGTTTTTATGAATCAAAATTATTTTGTGGTCTTTAAGGGCTCTTGTGAACTTTCTTTTTGTCTTCAGACGCAATTCGTTTATTATACCGGAGCGCGGTTTATCGAATTCGTTCCATATTCGGAGCCACAATTTAGCTGAATTACAAGCTGCAACAAAACTTTAATTTTTAGACCAGTCGGTGATTTCTGTCTTTTTGCGAAAACGTCTAGATGGGACTGCACACTTTTCTGCGCATCGAAGCGCGTGGTTGATTTCTGCAAGATAAATCGTAAGCTGTATTTCGATCTCGTACTCACTAATATAAGACCTGCATTGTGAACTAAGCAGGTGAAAGGGAACTTTAATTTTGTTGAGTAACGTGTCACACTCGGACATAAATAACTGACGATCAAGGTGACTCCATTCTTGAACATAAAACCACTTTCCCTCTTGCGGAGATTTGCTTTCGACATTGCACTCAGTTGTCGCACAAATAGGTAAGTGGTCAGAGTAGTAGCCTTCACGAAATACAGTGGCTTGTTTGATCGAAAAGGAAAAACAACATGATCGAGGTTCGAAGTTGATGAGCCGGGGCCAACATAGGTATAGGATTCATTTTTGTCAGTTAATGAATACAAAGGAGGAATGGAGCTCCAAAGGAGCTGACTTCTGGGGAGCATTTTATCAGTCAAATCACAGTTAAAGTCACCTATTGATATCGAGCGAGTGACTGTGGATTTTGTGTTTTTCTTGAACAGCTTACATAGTTTCTTGCAAGCCTCCATAAACTTCGGGTCGAATTTCTCGTTACGGCAGCTTGTTGGTTGGTAAAGATTGATTATGGACGTGTTCAGATATGACACTGCAAGAATATGAACCCCTGCCTTAATCGACTTACAGGGTAAGCAAATCGGAATCGCAATGCCGCTTGAAGGGCGACCACAAGCTGCCGTTATTTTTGCCGGAGAGAAAAACACTGTGCAATCCGACGAGATTTTAATCAATTCCCCTTTGTCTGTTGACAAAAAATGTTCTTGGAGGCAAGTAATATCATATTCCTTGAGTAATTGGGTCAAAATAGGAATCTTATCAGAAGCTTTTCCATTTATCTTCCATGATAGAATCGAAATTGAACGCAGCATTATTTCAAAATCTGTTTTAGTAGAGATTGAGCTACGGGACACTTGTAGCTATAGCAGGGATGATCAGTAGACTTACATAGTGCACATTTTGTCGGTCTAGAACAAAGATTTTTAGAACTAGAGTGTCCTTTTTCGCCGCAAACTGAACAAATATAAGAATTCTTGCACGTGCCAGAAATATGCCCATAGGCTTGACATTTGTAGCACCTTGGAGGAAGAAATAAAAATTCTGAAACCCGAATTTTCTCGAAACCAATCGCTGGTGGATTTGCTATCGCATTCATTAGATCAGTTTTTGACTTGAACTGCAACCTGAACGAGCGGGAGTGACCGATTTACTTGGCAATAATGCATTTAGGAATTAGGGTTTGTATATCATCTTCTAGAAAATCAACCGGGATACCTCTAATGATCCCGAAGTAGGCACTACTTTTAATCTTGGCCTCGATGTTCGGGCTACCGCTCGCGAGAGCCTGTAGTACAGCTTCTGCATCTGCTTTTGATGCAGAGACAACACGCCAGGTTACTTTATTCGGCTTTAGGTCGACAATTTTATCACAAGTATTTCCACATACCTTTTCAAGAAATTCCTTTCTGAGACCAGACAAAGTGATCTCAAAGTGGCCATATTTTCTTTAGGGAAATATATATGTTAAAATATGCACACATTTCTTGCAGAAAATTTATTTTAATTTCATTTCGTCAACTTATAAAAATAATAAAGAAATTCATTCATGGGCTTCCTTTTCATTCTGGCCTAATGTAATCCTAGAGAATAAAATCTAATCTAGATGTTCCAGAGATCAAACAAACACAACCTAATGTTTTTAAAATCAAACTCAAAACACGTTTATTTCCTGGAAAAAAAATTAAATGCAACATAATATAAAAAAATAATTTTCTACTTGTTTCAAATATCTTCTTTCCTAGGTCATCAGTAGTCCCTGTCAAAACCAACAGGCAACCAAAAATTTTCGACGTGGAATTATATGATGCACATACTGCCCGGGATGGTGCTCCTTTGGATAGTATTCGGGGTGGCATCTTTCTAATTCCGGGTGTTCAAAGCCATATAAAAGTCAGAGTAGCAATATGCTGACTTTGGGACCTACAAGCATCTAAATTTTGGGTAGATGCTTGCTAATTCTGTAGCGACCCGTGCCTTAATTTGATCCTTACGACCAATAATTCCTTTCTTATAAAAAGATAAATCTCTCAGTCGTAGCCTTAGCTGATAACCCCCTTGAAATCAAACTTACAGAACTTTTCTGATTTTTTTAAGTAAGATATATGTTTCGTGTTTTTTTTTTCAAAGAAGACATCAGTTTAACTGGGATCGATATTTTGTCTTAAAGATACCTTAACTTATCTTGAGATTTACTTTAAATTAAATTTAGGCTTATTGCCTACTTTTGATCTGCCAGAATTAACTAAGCAAAGAACTTAGCCTAATTCAAGCTTTACACAAAATTATTCTCCCAATTAAAACATATTAAAGCCTGCATAGCCTATTAACTTATCTTTCTATTTCTAATATCTTCTTTTCTAGGTCACCAGTGGGCCGTGTCCAAACCGACAGATGACAGAAGTTGTTTGACTTGGAGTGATGTGATTTGTATAACAAAGTATTCAAGGGCATCTGCTGCTTTCGCTTTAATCTTTGAAATAGTACTTGCAATTACTTTCTCTTTTTGGCTTGTGGAGCCATTTGCATATTTTCTTAGTGAGAGTCTCGAGGTTGCAGCACTTGTCAAAATGATGTGGATATCCATCGACTGGACTTATGTTTTATTTTCTATTTCAACCCAATTAAGTGCCATTCTGCTTTCAACACTGCCCGTTTTCTTTTTTGTGAAGTCATTACTGGGCAACCTCTTTTGGGTTCTCCCTTGGTCAATTGCTCTTTCAACGCTTTCTATTTCAGCCGAGGAAGCATGGCAGTATTATGCTATTATTTTTGGCGGATCACTAGTCGTTGGTTTTATTATGCAGCTTATTACTTTGGGGGGCTGGGTTTACTTTAACATGAAAAGGGAACAGTTTGGTAAAATTCTTCGAAGATTAAGAATTAGCATTTTTGATTAGTATTTTCGTTGATAAGACGCCAAATTTCCGCTGCTTAAGTGATAGGAGATGTAAAGGCAATACGGTTTTCATTTGAGGTTGCAACGCTTTTTTAGAATATTGAGGGATAAGCCCTCGAATAGAGGTTTAGTGATTAAAAAGGCTGCTTTTTAGGTAATATGAATTTTGCAGGAGTATGGAAAAATTGGAAATTATGTTTTGGCTTTCTTCACTGTAATTTAGGACCAGTTTTTTCAACAAGAATTTTTCTTCGGTATTTAAAATACGGGGAAAACACATTTCTCTGAACAATTCCATTTTGAAGATATGCCCTCTTGGCAACCTGGTTACAGTTAGCTTCTTTTGATTTGAACCCAGTCTCAATATTTCCTGGAAGTTTAAAATTACCGACCCTAGCCATTCCTGAGGTATTGTAGATGCACTCTTTTGACAACCTACATGCAGATCGTTTCTTTTGATCTTGTCCAACAGCCCCTTCAGCACCCCTTGAAAGTTTTAACTTAAAGCTTTTAGCTGTTCCTGAGGCATTGCAGATATACCAGGTTACTTCTGTAAACAACAAAAGAGAATATAATATATTCTGGGAAAAACGAAAAATTTCTGAATATTTCGAGTGCCAAATCAGATAGAAAAAACACCAATTAATAGAGCTTTTTTAACTTAATAGGATTGATGTAAGTATATGTCTTCCAAAATTGTCATTTAACATTTTTTGAATTACCATCGCCGAATAGTGTCTTTGACATTAAGTGTGGGTTTTAAATAAGTAGGAGCAAATAATCTAGTCGAAGAGGCTAATTAGAAAGTATATGGCTGACTTGCATAATCGAAGCAGCAACAGAGAATTTTTTTTTCTGCCATATTTTTTAATCAAAATGCAAAAACACTGCATGTGCTGTTGGAGGAGAATAAGAAATGACAAAATCTGAAGAATTTAATAGAATTATATTTAATATAACATACTTCAAATATATAAATTAATCCAAAATTATACACTGCTTGACCTAAGTGTGAATTTTGGAGGTATTCTGCCATTTCACAAAAAAGATCCACTCTATCAAATAATCAATGTGGGGACTCCATTGGCATACACCCCTTTGAGGATTAGCAACAAAAACTTCAGTCATTATAATTGACACGCCAGCACTATTACCGATAGCAAAATTATCCTATCCCGCCTATTTGTCTTTACTGTCGTATTTGGGTGAAAAAAAATTAAGCTGGTTCACATGTCTCAATTGGACTACATGGAGCGTCCTAACAGTAGTAACAAAGAAAGGTTGAAATCCTCCTTTGACTAGCAGTTGATGCAAGATAAACAATTCGAGTACACCATTGAGGATAAATATGAAATATTGCGTGATGAAAGCTCAAGACAAGTCTTTAAATAATTTATTTACAAATTTCTGTAACATTTTTCTATTTTTACTGCAAAAAATAATATTGAGTTTACCAAAAGTTTCCACATATTCTTTTGCACGGTTCAGTTTGGAAACGCTGGTGAAACTTTTTCCACACGTAAATTGACCTTCAGTTTTTTATAGCAACCAACAGAAAATCATAGAAAGCCCTGGTTTTCCGGTATAAATAGACCTAAGATTGAGCCAGGGAGCAAATATGTTCTCATTTTGATATCCTTCGTACTCTAATATTTTCATTCACGCTTCTCACAGAATGAGCCCTTGAGCATTAAGACAATTTGGCTCCCAGGCTGCGACTGGTGCCAAACACCCTATTTATGCTCTTCGATGCCCTATCTATATTAGCGGCTCTTAAACCTTCGATATATCAAAAGATAACGAAATTATTGACTGGCTCAACTAGAATAGTCTCTTTGTGGGCAGCATCGTTTTGAAAGTGGCCCCATTCTGTAATATTACATACTAATGAAAGAAGGAGTAAAATGCTCTTTAATTCAAACCATTAATAGTTCATGCGTTGAAATATGATACAAAAGATTTACTAAACAAATTTAAATTGTTACGCCAAATTCTTAATATGCTTTTACTCACAAATATATTACCCCAATTATTCCAGTCAGCAAAATACATACGTTGAGTATACAGTAATTATAAACAGAATGATTGCCACCCCAGCAGGATTATTCTAGCGGATATTCTAAGGCAGTGGTTCTCAAACTATTCAGACACTGTACCCCTTTTTACCCACAAAACATTTTAGGTAACCTTTCTCAGTTACCGGTACTAAGTAAACTACAGTTAAATGTAAATAAAATTGCCAGTCCCAGAGTTAAAGGGTTGTTTTATTTTTTTTTTGGCTGGCCGTGTACCCCCTAAAAATTTTTGCGTACCCCCAAGAGGTACGATTACCACAGTTTGAGAACCACTCTTCTAAGGAATTACTGTGGAAAAAATTCAACTATATTTTTGTTTGGAGTGAATTTTCAACTTCCAGTTTCTCAAAGTATAAAAACGAAAATGCCTTTAGAGAGCATCTGGATTCACATATTGTCTCTTATAAATGCGTTGTGCTACGTCAGGTATATATGTTCCTTGAATCCAAGTTGAGTGTTCGAAGTATAAAATTCCTATAATAAAATTATGTAATAAAAGAATAAAATTCCTACATTATACGCACACTTGGAATAACACAGCACAAACCTTTGAGGTGCGGACTGTATTTATGTACAATTCTCAGTTCTTTGATAACCATATGGGATTTAAGGTCATTGACTTGATGTTCAAATTTTCATGTGGCATCTCAACAGGTTAAAGAAAGTCAATATTTTTATTTGTATTGCAAAACCATTAGAGAGGTGGCCGTCTTCCAGTTTTTACTTATTTTCTTTTAGTGTTCCTATATATATTATTCCGTTCCCTGTGTGCAACTATTTACTTTTCATTTTTTTTTCTACATACTTTTTTATATCATTTACATCTATGTTTATAAAGCTTCTTTGAATTGCAGAAATGTTTTCTTTTTTAGCAGTGCTTAATAATGTTTCACAGGATGCATACCTTACTTTAGACCTTAATTCCTTCGGTGCCATTAGTGACATATAGGGCGTCGACAAAGCCTCTCCACTCGTCCCGGAGGGATACTGCAGCAGGGACATTTTCCCATTCAGGTACCAACGAACCTCAGATCTCGATCAAAAGTTCGCCTTAAACCTAGATCCGCTTAAATCAAGGTGTACCTTGAACGGAAAATGCGACCTACATTTAGTTTACCTACTAATTACCTTTACTATTAAAAACTCACTGCAGCACCGATCCGCCTGATACCAACATAATTGCGCAAGCTCTTTTTCCACCCAAATTTATTCCAAGCTTCAATAGGTACTTATGCATTATATATTACACACTGCTATAGACTGTATAGGAAAATACTAAAGGAAACCAGTAAAACGGGTATTTACAACTGATAAATGGATCGCAAAGCGTGGTTTCTCATTGCGTTTACAATATTTAAACTATTGTTTTTGGGGTTTAGGGGGGGGGGTAGGTAGCTAGGTTAGGTTAGTATTTAATATATGCTATGCTTTACCTAAACCCCCTCCCCCCCCCCTAAAGTGCAAATATATAGCCCAAAATTGTTTCTAAACTATTATATTTTCATCTTATTTTATTTTATTTCATTAGCATTAACCATACTTGACTATTTCGTGTGTAAGATATAATGCAAAGTACCCTTCAATCTTTATCCTCTCCCATAAAGTTCCAGTTTACATCCTTATGACCACTTGCCACCCTATTCAAGGACGACCCCAAGGAGTATATTCAAGGAGTACCCTTCAATCTTTATCCTCTCCCATAAAGTTCCAGTTTACATCCTTATGACCACTTGCCACCCTATTCAAGGACGACCTGGTTTTCGTTCGGCCCTAGATGTTTGTCCAAAAAGAACAAGTTTTTGGAATTTGTCATCCTTCATCCGTAAAACGTGCTGTGGCTATTTCAACTTTTCTTTCATTATAAACCTAAAAATTTGAATAGAGCCACATCTTTTTTGAAGCTTGTTGTTTGACATACGGTAAGTCATACGGGTAGCTAAAAACTATCCATAGATATTTCCTCTGGAAAACATTTCATAAATCTCCCACTGACTTTTGGAGCACCATTCAGTATTATACTTTGCCATTGTCATTAGCGTAGCTTTCGATATTCTAGACTGTATTCAAAGTCTTATCTTCCTATTCTTCTAAAGCTTTTTCAACTCTGAAATACATCTTGGCTTTGGCTATTCTACTTATCAAATCTTCATTGCATCCACCGTCTTTACTAATAATCTATCACATCTTTACTTGATCTATCTATTGACTTGATCTAAGCCCTTTTCGAAGTTCCTACGACAACTCTTTCGATATGAAATGCCCTGGTCTAAATAAAAACAACAAAATAAAAATCATACACTATACCCACATCGATCTTTACTCTAGAAATTTCCAGCCTTCCAATCACTTTCGACTATTAAAAAGGGCACTAGGCCTTTCGATTTCCAATCAAATAAGCCCTTTTTGAGTTTCTACGACAACGCTTTCTATAAACACCTTATATGCCCCCAGGGCATAAATTACAACCCTCACCCTAAGGGCTGTTAGGGTGGTTTTCATCCTCTAAGACATAATTTCCATAACTTTCAACTACGTTAAACAAAATGGCTATCTCGAAATTTTGATTGGATATTTTTGGGAAAAAAGTGGGCGTGAGAGTGGCGTTAGTCGCTCTCCCATCACTCTCAACTATTAAAAAAGGCACTAGCCTTTCAATTTCCAATCAAATGAGCCCTTTTGAAGTTTCTACGACAACATTTTCAATAAAACCTTATATGCCCCAGGGTATAACTTACAACCCTTGTCCTGAGGGCTGGGGGGGTGTCAACCTCAAAGACCTAATTTCCAGAACTTTCTACTACATTGAACACAATGGCTATCTGAAAATTTTCATTGGATGTGTTTAGAGGAATGAGACGGTGATTAGTTACCCTCCAATCACTTTCGACTATTAAAAAGGGCACTAGCCCTCTCAATTCCCTATTGAATGAGCCCCTTTTGAAGTTTTTACGACAACTTTAACTATAAAAACCTTATATGCCCCCAGGGCATAACTTACAACCTTTCCCCTGGGGGCTCTGGGGAGTTTTCATCCTTAAACACATAATTTCCAGAACTTTCAACCACGTTGAACAAAATGGCTATCTCTAGACTTTGATTGAATGTGTTTGGGGAAATGGTGGGCATGGGAGGGGGTCAATTACTCTCCAATTACTTCCATCTATTAAAAAGGGCAATTTCAATTTCCAACCGAGTGAGCCTTTTTTGAAGTTTTACAACAACCTTCTACAAAAACTGTATACGCCCCCAGGGAATAACATGAAATCCATGCCCTGAGGGCTCTGAGGGGAGTATCATCCTAAAAGACCTAATTCCCAGAACTGTCGACTACATTGAACAAAATGGATATCTAAAAATTTTGATTGGATGTGTTTGGGGAAATGGTGGGCGTGAGAGGGGGGTTAGTTGCCCTTCAATCACCTTCGACTATTAAAAGGGCACTAATCCTTTCAATTTACAATTGAATGAGCCCTTTTTGATGTTTTTGCAACATCGCTTTCTATAAAAACCTTATATGCCCCCAGGCTATTACTTACAGCCCTCGCCCTTAGGGTTGTGGGGGGAGGGGTTGTCATCCTTAAAGACCTAATTTCCAAAACTTTCACCTACGTTGAATAAAATGGCTATGTAAAAATTTTGATTGGATGTGTTTGGGGAAAAGGTGGGCGTGAGAGGGGGATTAGTTGCCCTCATGTCACTTTCGAATATTAAAAAGGGCACTAGCCCTTTGAATTTCCAATCGAAAGAGCTCTTTTTCAAGTTTCGACGACAATTATTTTAATAAAAACTTACATGCCCCCAGGGCATAACTTAAAACCCTTGCCCTGAAGACTGTGGGAGGAGTCTCCTCCTCTCAAACATATTTTCTATCTGGAAATCAACTACGCTGAACAAAATGGCCAAGAAATGCTCAAAGGTATAATTTCCTGAACTTTAAACTGCGTGAAACATAATGACTATCTAAAAATTTTGATTGGATGTGTTTGGGGAAAAGGTGGGCGTGAGAAGGGTGTTAGTTGCCCTCAAATCACTTTCGACTATTAAAAAGGGCACTAGCCCTTTGAATTTCCAATCAAATGAGCCTTTTTTCAAGTTTCTATGACAAAGTTTTCAATAATAACCTTATATGTCCCCAGGGCATAGATAAAAACCTTGCCTTGAGGGCTGTGGGGGAGTGTCCTCCTTAAAACATAATTTTTATCTGGAAATCAGTTTCTACGACAAAGTTTCTACGACAAAAATTTCAATAAAAACTTATATGCCCCCAGGGCATAGCTTATAACCCTTGCCCTGAAGACTCTGAGGGGAGTGTCCTGCTCAAAGGTATAATTTCCTGAACTTTAAACTGCGTGGAACAAAATGGCTATCCCAAAATTTTGATTGGATGTGTTTGGGGAAATGGTGGGCGTGGAAGGGGTGTTAGTTGCCTTCCAATTACTTTCAACTATTAAAAAGGGCACTAGCCCTTTGAATTTTCAATTGAATGAGCCTTTTTTGAAGTTTCTACGACAACACTTTCTATAAAAACCTTATATACCCCTAGGGCACTACTTACAACCCTTGCCCTGAGGGCTGTGGGGGAGTGTCCTCCTCAAAAACATATTTCTATCTACAAATCAACTACGCTGAACAAAATGGATATCTCAAAATTTTGATTGGATGTGTTTCGGACAATGGTGGGCGTGGAAGGGGTGTTAGTTGCCTTCCAAACACTTTGGACTATAAAAAAGGGCACAAGCCACTCCAATTTCCAATTAAATGAGCCCTTTTCGAAGTTCCTACGACAACTTCTTCGATACGAAGTGCCTTGCTTTAAAGAAAAAAATAAATAAATAATACATTGTGCCAACATCGTTCTTATATGCCCTCAGGGCATAACTTAAAGCCCTTGCCCCAAGGGTTGTGGGGGAGTGTCCTCCTCAAAAACATTTTTTCTATCTGGAAATCAACTACGCTGAACAAAATGGCTATCTCAAAATTTTGATTGGATGTGTTTGGGTGAATGATGGGCGTGGGGGGGGACTAGTTGCCCTCCAATCACTTTCGACTATTAAAAAGGATACTAGCCCTTTCAATTTCCAATCGAATGAGCCTTTTCTGAAGTTTCCACGACAACGCCTCCTATAAAAACCTTATATGCCCCCAGGGTATAACTTACAACCCTTGCCCTGAAGGCTGTGGAGGAGTGTCCTCCTCAAAAACATAATTTCTATCTGGAAATCAACTACGCTGAACAAAATGGCTATCTCAAAATTTTGATTGGATGTCTTTCGGGAAATGGTGGGCGTGGAAGGGGTGTTAGTTGTCTTCCAATCACTTTTGACTATTAAAAAGGGCACAAGCCACTCCAATTTCCAATTGAATGAGCCCTTTTCGCAGTTTCTACGACACCTTCTTCGATACTAAGTGCGCTGGTCTAAAGGGAAAAAATAATAAATAATACATGGTGGCCAACATCGTTCTTATATACCCTCAGGGCATAACTTAAAACACTTGCCCCGAGGGTTGTGGGGGAGTGTCCTCCTCAAAAACATATTTTCTATCTGGAAATTAACTACGCTGAAAAAATGGCTATCTCAAAATTTTGATTAGATGTTTTCGGGGGAATGATGGGCGTGGGGGGGCTAGTTGCCTCCAATCACTTTCGACTAATAAAAAGAGCACTAGCCACTCCAATTTCCAGTCGAATGAGGTCCTTTTCGAAGTTTCTACGACAACTCCTTCGATACGAAGTGCCCTGGTATGGATAAAAAAAAAATTAATACATTGTGCCAACATTGTTCTTTACTTAGGCAGCGCTATTGCGCTACCTATGATGCTACTTAGGTAAGTGAAGCTATTTACTTGATCTATCTTCTCGTTACCCAACATTGCCTCGTTACTCTCATTTTTTCTTAGACTAAGCAACTTAGTCTTCTTAACATTAATTTTCAAACTTGTGCAAGAATTATCTGAGTGACAGATCATATGAAAACAAAAGGGATGTAAAGAAAGTGGAGAAAGTATTAAAATATGAACTAAGGAGGTGCGAAGTGGAGGCCATGGATAAAATTGCCGAGGATATGGAAGATGAAGCCAGACGGCATAATAGTGAAATATTGTTCTGGCATGTTAATAAACTGAGAGGGAGCAGTCAATCCTGGCTTGGCCCAGTTAAAGATAGGAATGGAGCCACAATTAGCGATAAGGAAAGAACTAAAGAGAGATGGTCAGAACATTTTGAAAAAGTGCTAAACCAAGACATAGGCGCAGGAAAAGATGTAGAGGAAAATGGAAAAGTTCGTAATACCTTGGATGTGAAAGAAGATTTGTTTTGTGAGGAAGAATTAGCGACAGTACTAAAAGGATTAAAAACTAATAAGGCTCCAGGTGCTGATATGGTGGTAAATGAGTTGTTTAAGTATGGTGGCTCTAAGGTTAGAAATAAGTTATTGAAGATCATGAATATGATTTTGAAAAAGAGGAAGTAACTAACGATTTTAGGAAAACCTATTCATTAATACACATTTTTTACAGGATGTGCTTAGCCGAGTGTTTGCTTAGGCTAAGGACTAGTTTATCCCAGATTTACAAAGCAGAGTTGTTAAAAACTGCAAAGCATTTAGGGTTGCCTAGTCGTTTTCTGGAAACCATTTCTGCTTCAGCGCTGACTATAGTGAAAGAATATTCCGCATTTTTTAATAACGTCCTTTTTGTATTGAGAATGTGGGGAGCTCAGTTCCTTTTAATATGCTAGACCTATGCTGTGCTGTTTATTTTTTATTATTTCAAAAACATTCTAGTTCTCTTGCCATTACAAAATTTTATCTGTGGTTTAAACTATTTCATGATGGCAAATCTTTAGATAAGAATTAGTATTATAGGGCCGTTTTTTAATCATATGTGTGCTAAGATATTACATCTGTTGACAAAGAACGCTTAAAAGTTAAATCTTAGCACTAAGATCTTACATCTTATGGCGTTCTTTTACAAACGTCTTTCATCATTCTGCTCTGATCAGCGGTCTGAGAACAATGATGAGTATATCATCAAAGTTCTCTCGTCATTGTTCTAATGGGCAGAAAGATGGCGTCTTTCACAATTTTTGCTAAAATCAGTGAGCTGTAAGATCTTAGAACAAAGATGAGTTAAAAGACCTGAAATCTTTGCAGAAAGATGTGAGATCTTAGATGTAAGATCTTAGTGCAAAAAACAGGCCTTATACAACAACTGTCATTGCATAAAAACAATAATATACAACTCTCATTTCCAAGTTTGTTTGGATTTAGAATTGGCTTATTTTTGTTTAAATTTGAGTTAGAGAAAAAATTGAACAATATGAAAAATGCTGCATTTGCCTAAAACCTATTTGAAAAAAAACTCCATATATTAAATTGAAGATAATGAGTTTAAGCAAGGTTCTGAAAATGTGTGTTTTCAGTATTTTTGTAATCTATAAGCTCTTAAAACTATTAAAACTAGAAATATTGGAATAATCGTAAATAAGCATGTACAACTACCCCCCCCCCCCACACAAGGAAATCGCTTGACACTAAGCATTTTACAATCACCCCATGGGGGATAAAAACTATGGTTTTGTGGAGTGACATGTGAAAGTAATTCTTAGACCAACAAATTTCCCGGAGGGACACAAAAATGTGCCTTATTTGCTTATTTTGACAGGTTGACATATTTGACATATTGTCCCAAAGAATTTTAGCTTCCCGTCCAAACCACCATAACTATGGCAATCTACTTTATTTGCTTCGAAATAGCTGTGTTGCCAGATGGGCTTGTTTTCCGCCCCGTGGGCTTGTTTTAGCCGTCAGGAGCGGGCTGAATTTTGGAGCGGGCGTGGGGCCGTGTGGCGGGAACGTGGGCTTTAAAAAAAAATGGGCTTATTTTGGGCTTATTTTGACTGAAAGTTGGAACCAGACAAAAATTCCAAAAGCACGGTGGCTCAGCCGTGGCTATGCACCAAAAAGACAAGAGCCCTCCTTTACCGCGTGGAACACTTTCTATTCTGAAACGCTTCCCCATTAGGAATTTATTTCTGCATGCTGAGATGGCTCTGCGTTAGGAGTCTTACAAGGAATTTTTTTGCTGCTCAGATTAAGGCGAGACTTGAATTTTATGCAGATTTATCCTTTTTTGATATATTTGACAGATCTGGCCCAACCTTTTTGTGGCCTAGGTTTAGTCTAGAACTGGGGCTGTTGTGAAAAAATCATGTTAAGAAAACAATTAATACTTTGTAATATGAAGATTTCCCTACTTGTAATGGCATACACCTAGAGAAGGAAACATGTTAAGAAAACAATTCATACTTGATAATTAATATACAGAAATAATTGTTGCCGATATATTGCTTGTAACCCTGCTATACATTACCCCCAGGCCCTCCCCCTTAATTTGCGAATACATTGCTGAAATTCATCCATTGTACCACTAAATTTAATCAACTGTGACAAAACAAAAACCAGAAAAACAAGTTACTGATGGGAGGCAAAATGCATTGGAAATAAATAACTTGGGTTATATATTTGCACATTAGGAGAAAGAGTTAGGGATAAAGTACAGCTGACCTAAATGCAATATGTGTTATCTACAATTATTCTGCATATAATGAATTGTTTTCTTAACATGTTTCCTTCTCTACATGTCCTTCTCTAGACTGTTGTGATAAAAAATTTTTAACTGCAAGTTTATTTTACTTTACCTCCCCCCCCCCAATAATGTGCAAATATACATTAGCGCCCATAAGCTGAATTATAGGGGGGTGGCTTATCTGGTGTAATTGGCGCTTCTAGTGCTTTATAATTAAAATATCAAGGCAAAATATCATAGGCAGCACAATAGTGCTGCCTAAGTAAAGAGCAATACGGGTGCTATATATTGTTTTGTTTTTTAGACCAGGTTACTTCTTATAGAAAGACATGTCATAGGAACTTCAAAAAGAGCTCATGGAGGGCAACCATCACCCCTCCCCCACGTCAATCACTTCCCCAAACACCTCCAATCAAAATTTTGAGATAGCCATTTTGTTGAGCAAAGTTTAAATGTCCAGAAATTATGACTTTGAGAATGCCAACCCCCCCCCCCCCATAACCCTCAGAGCACTAGTCCAAATAGAATATAACAACATCCTCAGTAATCAAATACAAGAAATATTTAGGCAGACGTTGAACTAAATCAAAAAAAACTATGAGCCTATGGACTATCAAAAAGGTGACAAAGCAATATCTCAAGAACAACTTATATTAATAAGCTATATCTTTAAGAGTATATTGTGGGGGATTTTAAACTAGCCAGAAGGCACTATGTGTATATTTTTAGTACTACACCTACAGTTACTGCAACTAATGATGCTAAGAGTACTAAGGTGAAGGCGCCCCCCCCCTTGATTGAAGTACCTTCGACTACCGTTGTTATACTGTATGCGAAACTCAAAGAGTTCCTTGATATCTACAAAGTACCTATCATTAACCTTATTTATATTGGCACAGATGGTGCTAGTAACATGTTCGGAGTAAACCACTCCCTTTTTACCCTTCTACGAGACAATGTCTTACCCTATCTTTAGCGCTTCGAGTGTATTTGCCACTCACTCCATATGTGTGTTTCAGAGGTGGTCTGTGAACTCCCTTTGTACCTTAATTTTATGATGTCCGAAACAAATAAATGGTTTAATGTAAGCACCCTTAGAAGAGAGACACATCAACATGTATTTAAGTTTAAGTTGAAACGATTGAAATTCACCCTTACGTATTATCTCTTCCTCAAATACTCGTTGGCTCTTTCGGTACAATACTTTGGTTCGCATACATGAGCAGTACTTGGAGCTCACCACACACTTCAGTCTAGCCAAAGAGAAACAACGTTGCTATACTGCCAGAGTGCTACACGCTATGTATCAAGATGAGCAAAACAGAATTTTCATTTGTGTTCTTGAAGCCATTGCTGTCCGAATTTCAAAGGGTTAACTTGCTTTTTCAGCACACACACGCTGACCAATTTCTTCTTCTTGAAGATCTGCAGGGTTCGATACTAAGTGTCCTGCCTAGGATACTCTGCTCATCTGCAGTGTCTTTGACGGTTAGTATGGACTTCGAAATCAATTATTTGCCGCCATATCAAGTTGATTACGGACACGAGTTCCTGATTGAACTGGCCAAATCTAAACTTTCAGACACACAGAACAGCGAAATCAAAATACGGTGTTTTGTGTTCCTGAAAACTGCGGCTAAAGTGGTGCTTAAACGAATGCCTCCTGCTCTGGATTCGCTCTTAAAGCTGAAATTTTTATCCCCTGTGATTTGCTTGTTTTAGTTTTGACCCCGATTTGGAGACTTGCCATTGAGAATTGTTGCTACCACTGAACTCAGTACCTTGGAGAATCAGTGGAGGAAACTGTTGAACGTTAATTGGTCATTTGTGTGTGGAGGAACAATACCCAAAGACTCCTCTCTCAGTTCTGGATAGCTGTCCTACATTATATTGATGCTGTTGGGGCATTTCCTTTTCGTAAGTTAGTCAAGTGGGCATCGACCCTGTTGATTTTGCCAATTAGCAATGCGATAGTTGAACGGTCCTTTTCTATGATGAATGTCATTAAGAGCAAGCTCCGGAACCACATGCTCTTGCCCATGTTGAACTCAATACTTGTGTTCAGGCTGTGGTTGTCAGCATGTGGCTCTTCTTGCTCGACGTTTGAGTCTACAAAGCGTATGCTGCTTTTCAATAGTGATATTTGAAAGGCTTGTGAAGTCGAAGACACTGACCAAACAACTGATCTAGTCGGTCTAGATAGTATCCCAGCCTCCTTTGAGTCTTAAATCTCTTTATGCCTAATGGATCTAAGTGCCTTTTTTTTTTTTTTTTTTTTTTTTAGTTGTTTGTATTATTTCATCTTGGGATTACAAAGGCTTTTGTATTAACCCAGTTCTCACGTTTCTTTTTGAGGCCATATTATATTCATAAAGTTATATCTAAATATTGTGTTGCAACTGCTTTTCAATAGTGATATTTGAAGTCGAAGAAACTGACCAAACAAGCGATCTAGTTGATCTAGATAATATCCCAGCCTCCTTTGAGTCTTAAATCTCTTTATGCCTTATGGATCTAAGTGCCTTTCTTTTTTGTTTTTGTTTTTTTAGTTGTTTGTATTATTTCATCTTGGGATTACAAAGGCTTTTGTATTAACCCAGTTCTCACGTTTCTTTTTAAGGCCATATTATATTCATAAAGTTATATCTAAATATTGTGTTACAACTGCTTTTCAATAGTGACATTTGAAGTCGAAGAAACTGACCAAACAACCGATCTAGTTGATCTAGATAATATCCCAGCCTCCTTTGAGTCTTAAATCTCTTTATGCCTTATGGATCTAAGTGCCTTTCTTTTTTGTTTTTGTTTTTTTAGTTGTTTGTATTATTTCATCTTGGGATTACAAAGGCTTTTGTATTAACCCAGTTCTTACGTTTCTTTTTGAGGCCATATTATATTCATAAAGTTATATCTAAATATTGTGTTACAACTACTTTTCAATAGTGACATTTGAAGTCGAAGAAACTGACCAAACAACCGATCTAGTTGATCTAGATAATATCCTAGCCTCCTTTGAGTCTTAAATCTCTTTATGCCTTATGGATCTAAGTGCCTTTCTTTTTTGTTTTTGTTTTTTTAGTTGTTTGTATTATTTCATCTTGGGATTACAAAGGCTTTTGTATTAACCCAGTTCTCACGTTTCTTTTTGAGGCCATATTATATTCATAAAGTTATATCTAATTATTGTGTTGCAGCTGCTTTTCAATAGTGATATTTGAAGTCGAAGAAACTGACCAAACAACCGATCTAGTCGATCTAGATAATATCCCAGCCTCCTTTGAGTCTTAAATCTCTTTATGCCTTATGGATCTAAGTGCCTTTCTTTTTTGTTTTTGTTTTTTTAGTTGTTTGTATTATTTCATCTTGGGATTATAAAGGCTTTTGTATTAACCCAGTTCTCACGTTTCTTTTTGAGGCCATATTATATTCATAAAGTGATATCTAAATATTGTGTTGCAACTGCTTTTCAATAGTGATATTTGAAGTCGAAGAAACTGACCAAAAAACTGATCTAGTCGATCTAGATAATATCCCAGCCTCCTTTTAGTCTTAAATCTCTTTATGCCTTATGGATCTAAGTGCCTTTCGTTTTTGTTTTTGTTTTTTTTAGTTGTTTGTATTGTTTCATCTTGGGATTACAAAGGCTTTTGTATTAAACCAGTTCTCACGTTTCTTTTTGAGGCCATATTATATTCATAAAGTTATATCTAAATATTGTGTTACAACTGCTTTTCAATAGTGATATTTGAAGTCGAAGAAACTGACCAAACAACCGATCTAGTTGATCTAGATAATATCCCAGCCTCCTTTGAGTCTTAAATCTCTTTATGCCTTTTGGATCTAAGTGCCTTTCTTTTTTGTTTTTGTTTTTTTAGTTGTTTGTATTATTTCATCTTTGGATTACAAAGGCTTTTGTATTAACCCAGTTCTCACGTTTCTTTTTGAGGCCATATTATATTCATAAAGTTATATCTAAATATTGTGTTGCAACTGCTTTTCAATAGTGATATTTGAAGTCGAAGAAACTGACCAAACAACCGATCTAGTTGATCTAGATAATATCCCAGCCTCCTTTGAGTCTTAAATCTCTTTATGCCTTATGGATCTAAGTGCCTTTCTTTTTTGTTTTTGTTTTTTTAGTTGTTTGTATTATTTCATCTTGGGATTACAAAGGCTTTTGTATTAACCCAGTTCTTACGTTTCTTTTTGAGGCCATATTATATTCATAAAGTTATATCTAAATATTGTGTTGCAGCTGCTTTTCAATAGTGATATTTGAAGTCGAAGAAACTGACCAAACAACCGATCTAGTCGATCTACATAATATCCTAGCCTCCTTTGAGTCTTAAATCTCTTAGTGCCTCAGGAAACTAAGTGCCTTTCTTTTTTCTTTTTTTTTATCTGTCCATATTATTTCATCTTGGGATTAGGAAGGCTTTGTATTAACCCCGCTCTCACGTTTTTTTTCAGGCCTTTATTTAATCATAAAGTTATCTTTAGATATTGTGTTGCAACTGCTTTTCAATAGTGATATTTGAAGTCGAAGAAACTGACCAAACAACTGATCTAGTCGATCTAGATAATATCCTAGCCTCCTTTGAGTCTTAAATCTCTTAGTTCCTCATGGAACTATGTTTGTTTTTTGCTTTTTTTTTTATCTGTCCGTATTATTTTATCTTGGTTACCATAAAGTTACTTTAATCATAAAGTTATCTTTAAATATTGTGTTTCAACTGCTTTTCAATAATGATATTCATAAGGCTTGTGAAGTCGAAAAAGCTGACCAAACAACTTATCTAGTCGATCTAGATAATGTCCTAGCCTCTTTTGAGTCTAAAATCTCTTGGTGCCTTATGGATCTAAGTGTGTTTCTTTTTTCTTTTCTTTTTCTATCTGTCCATTTTATTTCATCTTAGGATTACGAAGGCTTTTGTCAATAGTGATATTTGAAGTCGAAGAAACTGGCCAAACAACCCATTTGGTCGATCTAGATAATATTCTAGCCTCCTTTGAGTTTTAAATCTCTTAGTTCCCTTTGCAACTAAGTGCTGTTTTTTTTTCTTTTTTTTTATCTGTCCGTAATATTTCATCTTGGGATTACAAAGGCTTTTGTATTAACCCCGTTCTGACCTTTCTTTTTGAGGCCTTACTTTAATCATAAATTTATTTTTAAATATTTCATTGAAACTGCTTTTCAATAGTCATATTTATAAGGCTTGTGAAGTCGACGAAGCTGACCAAACAACTGATCTAGTCGATCTAGATAATATCCTAGCCTCCTTTGAGTCTTAAATCTCTTAGTATCTTATGGATCTAAGTGCCTTTCTTTTTTCTTTTTTTTTATTTTTCCATATTATTTCATCTTGGGATTACGAAGGCTTTTGTATTAACCACGTTCTCACGTTTTTTTTTCAGGCCTTACCTTAATCATAAATGTATCTTTAAATATTGTGTTGCAACTGCTTTTCAATAGTGATATTTGAAGTCGAAGAAACTGACCAAACAACCGATTTAGTCGATATAGGTAATATCCTAGCCTCCTTTGAGTCTTAAATCTCCTAGTTTCCTATAAAACTAAGTGCCTTTTTTTTTATCTGTCCGTATTATTTCATCTTGGGATTACGAAGGCTTTTGTATTAACTCCGTTCTCACATTTTTTTTAGGCCTTAGCTTAATCATAAATTTGTCTTTAAATATTGTGTTGCAACTGCTTTTCAATAGTGATATTTGAAGTCGAAGAAACTGACCAAACAACCGATCTAGTCGATATAGATAATATCCTAGCCTCCTTTGAGTCTTAAATCTCCTAGTTACTTTTAGAACTAAGTGCCTTTTTTTTCTGTCCGTATTATTTCATCTTGGGATTACGAAGGCTTATGTATTAACCCCGTTCTCACGTTTCTTTTTGAGGCCTTATTTTAGTCATAAAGTTAACTTTAAATATGGTGTTGCAACTGCTTTTCAATAGTTATATTCATAAGGCTTGTGAAGTCGACGAACCTGACCAAACAACTGATCTAGTCGATCTAGATAATATTCTAGCCTCCTATGAGTCTTAAATCTTTTAGTGCCATATGGATCTAAGTGCCTTTCTTTTTGTTTTTGATTTTTATCTGTATATATTATTTCATCTTGGGATTACGAAGGCTTTTGTATTAATTCCTAGGACAATATCCTAGCCCCCTTTGAGTCTTAAACCTCTTAGTGCCTTATGAAACTAAGTGCCTTTTTTTTCTTTTGTTTATCCATCCATATCATTTCATCTTGGGATTACGATGGCTTTTGTATTAACCCCGTTCTAACGCTTTTTCAGGCTTTACTTTAATCATAAAGTTATCTTTAAATATTGTGTTGCAACTACTTTTCAATAGTGCTATTTGAAGTCAAAGAAACTGACCAAATAACCGATCTAGTCGATCTAGATAATATCCTAGCCTCCTTTGAGTCTTGAATCTCTTAGTTCCTTAAGGAACTAAGTTTTTTTATTTTTTTATCTGTCCGTATTACTTCATCTTGGGATGAAATAATACGGAAAAAAGTTGTGAAACACATAAATTTGGGCAATTTTAGAACTTAATGAACTGATCATGATGGCAGTCTTGGTTTTCAAAGCCTCGGGCGTATTTTGGCTTGTTTTTCAAAAGCTCGGGCTTGTTTTTCGTTTGACTTTCTGGCAACGCTGACTAACAGTGATATTTATATTTTACTACTCAACAGCATTTGAATAAAGCATGGTGTGTAGCTATTTAGAAATTTATGAATTGTATTAATACAATTTAAGCAATTGATATTGCGTTCTGAAATGGTATGTTAATGGTTATAGTATTATTCATAAAAAACATGTTTTCACTAGCATCAAATTTGACATTTGAGGATAGGCCTATAGGCTAGGTGACTGCTGGGAGGTCAGACTTGGACTTAAAGTAGGGTAAAAGACCACTTTTCTTCAGCATTCTAGAAAAAAAGAGATGGGTTCTCAGACCACCCCTATTTTACTGCAGCTGGACCTTTTTTATTGTCTGGGGACAAGTTTCTGGTTCATGTTCCAATGCTGAGATTCTGTTGAGTGTTGGTAGGCTAATACTGATCCATTTTCATGTACAGTACCTTCTATTTTCATTTGATTTCCAGCTATTCTGAGCACTTCATCACTGTCAAAAGAGGGCAAAGCTTGGCAGCTCTCTTCATTGAGCACAGAATATTTGTTTATTGTTGGGATGGCATAGCTTGTATAAGTAGGAGGTATTATATAACTAAAAGGGGTAAATTTCAACCAAATCATATTATTGACTTATGCATAATGTGAATATATCACTTGATGCCTTTTTTTTATGCTGATTACAAACATAATAATCATTTCTATTGGAATGAATTTTAGCCCCCCCCCCTATATATGCCAGTCAATATATACCAAATCATATTATTGAGTTTCAAATAAAGTGAATACACCATTTGATGCCTTTTTTTATGCTGATTACGAATATAATAAGCATTTCTATCAGAAAGGAATTTCAGCCCCCCCCCCCCTATATAGGCTATACCTAACCCTGAATTGGCATATATAGGGGGGAGGCTGAAATTCATCTCCGATAGAAATACTTATTATATTCGTAATCAGCATAAAAAAAGGCATCAAATGGTGTATTCACTATAGTCCTAACTCAATAATATGATTACCTTAAATTACCTTAAATCGCATCTTCTAGCGACTAAGGTTGCAGGAACCTGTAGATGTCGCCAGGTAGTATTGACAGGAGTTCGTTGCACAATTCATTAGTGGATCATCACATCCTACACGTATACAGGACAGTTGAATATCACACACTAATAGACCCTAGTGGTGGATGCAGGCTCATCCCACTGCGTCCTCCATGGCTTGTTCCTCCAGTCATGGTCAACGCCAGTCTTGAAGCTGTTAACTGAAGCTGCGGAAACAGTTGAATCGCTCAGTGAATTCCACAACGGAACAACGCGATTGGTGAAGAAGTTGTATTTCTCACGCTTTCTGCTGAATCTTTGGCGGAGTTTTATGGGGTTACCTCGCGCTCTGCTAGACTGGTCCTGTTCGAGAATGGGCTTGATAACACTGCTGTTCATCAACTTATATGCCAAAATTACGTCCCCCCTTTTTCTACGGTAGGTCAGAGTTTGCAAATCAAGCTTTTCTAGGCGTTGCTCATATGGGATTTGTTGGTTGGCAAATGGGAGCCTAGTAGCTCTTCTCTGGACTTTTTCCAGCAACTCTGCATCGCATTTAAAGTGGGGGTTTGCAACTGCCATCCCAAACTCAAGATGAGGGCGGACAAGGGCTGTGTAAAGCTTCTTAATGACCCTGGGGTGGCGACTAGTCACTGATCGCTTGATTAGGCCTAGGATCTTGTTTGCCTTTGCGGCTTGAGTTCGGCAGTGACTATGGAACTTCAGCTTATTATCTATGATTACCCCGAGATCACGTTCTTCCTCTGCGCTTTGGATGGGTGTTATAGCACCAGTAGAGTCCAACATATGGTAGCTATGGCAAGGGTTGTTCAGTCCAAGATGTAAAACTTTACATTTGCTTGGGTTAAACTCTAGTGTCCAAGTTGAGGCCCATTGGCAGAGGTTTGTTAAGTCTTGTTGCAGGGCATTGCAGTCTTCGTCAGAAGCGGCAGGTCCAAAGAGTTTGGAATCGTCTGCATATAGTTCCAGCAGATTCTGGACAACCTCAGGAGCATCGTTAATGTAGAGGTTGAATAAAGTCGGGCCCAACTTAGTTCCCTGTGGCACACCACTTCTGACATTTACTGGTGCCGAGTACACGAGGTTTCCGTTGTGGTCGTAGACTGCAGCAATCTGGATTCTATCAGACAGAAAGCTATGGATCCACTGGGCTACGTCTACATCAATGTGATATGCTGACAGTTTAATCATCAGGTACCGGTGGGACATTTTATCGAAGGCTTTTGCCTGGTCCAGTAGGAACACGTCTACAGGGGATCCCGATTCGATAACCTCAGTGATTGATTCATAAGCTTGGATCAGGTTCGTTTCAATGGACATTCCTTTTCTAAAGCCATGTTGGCCGCTGTAAAGGAGACCATTCCTTGTCATATGAGCTATAACGGCATCATTGACAATTCCTTCAATCAGCTTAGCAACGACTGAGGTAAGGCTTATGGGCCGGTAGTTCTCTGGCTGGCTTCTGGAACCTTTCTTAAATATTGGAGTTATTGTTGCTGTACGCCAATCAGGTGGTAGTTTCTTTGTCTTCAAAGACAGATTATACAAGGAGCAGAGCGGTTCGGTGACTATATCAGAGATTTCTTTGAGCAGCCTGGGATGGATGCCGTCTGGTCCTTTGGCTTTGTTAGGGTCCAGCTTTGATAGTCTTTTCTTAACCTCTTCAGTCGTGATGATGAGTTTCGGCATAAGATGTTCGATATGTCTGGGGTCAGGACATGAGGGTTCAGCTGATGTGTCTGAGGAGAAGTTCGAAGCGAAGGTAGTGTTAAGCAAGTTTGCTATAGCTTCTGGGTCTTCCAACTTTTTCCCTTCAGCGTTGAATAAGAATGGTATTGATCGCCTGTTCTTATCTTTCTTGGACACATACCTCCAAAATCGTTTAGGGTTTTCCTTTATACTAAAGGCTATCTTCTCCTCATATTCTGCCAGAAAATGCCTAGTTAGATGTCTCAACTTATTCCTGGCTCTGGCATAATGCTCCCAGTGTCGTGTGCATACACACTTCTTGTACTTCGAAAGTGCCTTTTTCTTCCTGTTCATGGCTCTTTTAATGGGTCGATCTATGTGAGGCAGTGTTCTAGGTGCCTTGACAAAAGACGTTGAAGTACAAAGCTGCTCAACATGGAGGACGGCGTTCTTGAAATTTAGCCAGGCTTGCTCTATATCATCACTGTTAGTCACTTGATCCCATGCAACCGCCTGTAGTATTTCCCTGACCCTGCTGTAGTCGGTATACGTTCGTTTGGTGCAGTTGTTTGGTGGTTGACTTATTAGCAAGTCATGGGAAATACAGAGGTGATCGCTAGCGCCAATGGGGGGCAGGTAATCAGTATTCACTAGCAGTCCTGGGTTGTTAGTGATTGTCAAGTCTAGTAGAGATGGTATCTGGTTGTTTTTGTAACGGGTTGGCTGATCAATTAATTGGTACAGATTATTGTTGCCTAAATATTCCACAAACGGGTTAGTTGCAGTTGAACTTTGATGGTAACCTGCTCCATCCACCCACAAAATATCAGGCATATTTAGATCTCCAATTAAAATAAAATCTTGGTTACAATGCTTAGATGCATGATCAGCTAATTGAGTAAGAGCCCCATAAGAGGCAGCGGCATCTGGGCTGCTTGGGCTTCTATAAACGCATCCTATTAGAAGTGGCTTCCCCCCAATAACAATATTAACAAAAACACTCTCAACCCATGGGGACTAATCCTGATTCAAAGTCAAATCTCTGACCTGTAATACATCCTTCACATAAACAGCAACGCCTCTTCTGGGGTGAGTTGAGAGATTCGAGAACAGGCGATATCCGGGGATCATGATATGATCATCTTCCAGTGGGGTAGTAGAGTTCTTGGGGGTCAGCTCGCAGATACACAACACATCGTATTCTTCAGCAGTAGTTGTAAGTTTTAGTTCAGGAAGCTTATTTGTCACTGTATCAATGTTCGTGTAAAAAAGCTTCAATAATTTCTTTTGACTAGTCTGTGGAGGGTTACTATAATGAATCACTTTTGGCAAACTCTTGAAACTAATGTCTGATGAGCTAGGGCTCGAGCATGAATGGAAAGCACAACTATTATTGCCATTCTTAAATGAATCACTATCATCGACACTACTACAACTGTGGAAACTATTTACATATGGGCTATCCTCAGCAGGCAGTGGGCACTTTAGTGCTCCATCGCTGCCCCGTTTTTTGAAGTTTGGATTTGTTTTCGTTTCTCCCTTTCCGCCTTTGTGCGGTCAAAGTGAAACTGCACAGCACCCTTCAGCTCCCTCGACTTAGTCACAATCTCCTTTTTTATCTTGTAGTTATCAGTGAGGAAGAGGACAGGTCTAGGTCGGTCACCTGGTTTTGGTGGATTGTTCCCGAGCCGCTGCGGCTTCAAGATTTTGACAGAGGGCAGATTGTATGACTGGGCAAGATGATCCTGAATAAACATCAGAATATCAGCTGCCTCTTCACATGATTCAGGAACTCCGTAAACTACGATATTGAGCTGCCTTTTCTGTCTCTCTCTGTCCTCACGGATGATCCGTCTAACATCACTTTCAAAGTTCTTGGTAGTATCGCTCTGACACCGGTTCAGCCTGCTAGTAACTATATCTTCTAATTTGGATTCAACTTCTGCTAGGGTGCACTTGCCTGCGATCTCACTTTCCAAGTTAGAGATTTTGCTGTTAATGTTCCCCAGTTCTTGTTTAAGATCTTGCTGAAACTGATCCAGAGAAGAGGTCACAGCTTTTGAAACGGTAGCTTCGATAAGCTTTTGTGTAACATTTGAGCCAAGGCTGCTATTCCCAGTAACCTTACACACAGGACAGAACCACTCACAGGTGAGGCTGTCAGTCATTTTGCAAAATAGTTGGTATTCTGATTTTGAGATTCCAACGCAATCTATGCACAGCCACTTATCACAACCATCACAAGAAAAAGCTTGGGACTGTTCATCAAGTTCGCGTCTACAGCTACCACACTCATCTTCATTTTTCTTTGGGCTTACCCGGGTTCTCTTGTTTGTTGACACTTTCGGCGGCATTTTCTTCTATTTCTTCGCTGAGAACTCGGCTGAGAACAAAACCACAGTACAACGCCAAGCGATCAAAACTTGGCGCCCGGGTTAAAATTTAAAAGGGCACGTGGGCGGGCGGTCACGTAGGCACTTTTATCGCGAGCTTAAGTTCGATAATTGCACAGGATTCGATGAAAAGAATAGTCAAAACTGATCAGCAAGTATATAAAATAGTCTATGTCCTATTTATATTTCCAAAAAACTGTTCTAAGATTTCACTTGATCCACTCTCAAGGACGCCAAGGTCAACACAAAGGATGTAATTTCTACAAGTTACACACCTTCGTATTCTGTGGTCCTGGCGAATAATATGCCAATATGCTTTCTAAATACACATCTCAGCCAATATAATTTCTAATTTGAAGTTCTTTTTGCCCTGAAAGTTCTTGAGGTAGACAAAATGTGGGAAGTGCAATACTCAAATCACCTATTCCCAGCAGTTTAAGGATTAAATCCCGCTGGTACCAACTCGGCCTCTTGTTTGTTTGAGATTGCTCCCTTCTGCACAAATTATCACCAAAAGTACGCAGAACAAATCATCACCAAAAGTACGCAGAAAACGGAAGGCCAACGTAATCTGTGGCGTTTTTAATAATTATCGTTTGGCAACTGTGCTCCGTTCCTGACTGCAAATTCAGAAGAAGAATATATATTGACCTATATGCCAATTCAGGGTTGCCTTTTTTATGCTCTTTCCAAATATAAGAATCATTTTTTTGGAAATGAATTTTACCCTCCCCCCCACTCCTATATATACCAATTCAGGGTGTATATTTGCACAATAGGGGGTAGGCAGAAAGTTTAAACTTACCTCTGATTTACATCAGAGATCAAATTTACCCCTATGCCCCTAGTGTGCAAATATATATGCTGAATTGGTATATATAGGGGTGGGGCTAAAATTCATGTCCAACTAAAGTGATTAAATTTTTGTTATTCATATTATTGACCTATGAACAAAGTAAACATACCACTCAATGCTTTTTTTTATGCTCTTTCCAAAAACAAGGATCATTTTTATCAGAAATCAATTTTAACCCCCACCCCTATATATATACCAATTCAGGGTATATATTTCTACATTAGGGGGTGGGGGAAAAATTTAAACTTACATCTCATTTACATCAGAAATAAAATTTACCCCCCCCCCCCCCTAATGTGGAAATATATACCCTGAATTGGTATATAGCCTATAGGGAGGGGGGCAAAATTCATTTCTGACAAAAATGATTATTATATTTGGAAAGAGCATAAAAAAGGCAGTGAGTGGTATGTTTACTTTATTTGTAAGTCAATAATATGAATAATGAACAATTTACCAAAAATTATTATACTTTGTCCATTAAGGAGGACACGGTGTTAGTGGTGTGGAAATTTCCATTAAGGAGGACACAGTTGAGTGTTAGTGGTGTGGAAATTTTGGGTGGAACCAGGCAAACCCTGGTCAGGTATATAAAAAATTCAGCTAGAATCACAATTGTTTAAAGTTTCAATATAGTCAGAAAATTCAACAAAATCCAAAAAGTCACCAATCACAAGAAAATAGTAAGTTCAAGAAAAAGGTCTTATATTTTTATTTATTTATTTTATTCAATAAAGGAGGAAGCCATAGGCTTGTTGCATAACAAACACAAAAAAATAACAGCTCAAAACAGCAACACTGCCAAACACAAAATGAAAAATAAAACAAAAAAATATTCATCAGTAAAAAACAACTATATTACAGAAATTGTTTTTCATAGAACTCAGTATCAATAAGAGCACTCTTAAATGATTGCACTGTTTATGTAGAAACTATGGTATCAGGTAAACTATTCCAAAGTTTTGTTGCACAGTTAACAAAGCTACATTGGCCTCTTTTATTGTGCACTTGTGGCTGATACAGTTTATATGAGTTTTGTCAAGTGGCTGAGTAATGACTAAGTTTGAAGAAATCAACCCAGTCCACATTATAAACACCCTTCATAATAAGGAATGTATTGATCAGGTCAATCCTATCCCATCAAAACTCCAGAGAACGAAGTCTCAAACACTCCAGTCAATGTTGATATGGTGAATGGCTCAAATATGGCACACACTTTGCCACCCAATGTTGAAGCCTTTCAATTTGCTGTGAGTCACATTTCCATGTAGGATACCACACAAAGGAACAATATTCTACCACTGGGCATACTATTGTCTTGTATAGTGTCATAAAAGTGTGAAGGTTAAATTTCATGAAACTTCTCTTAATCCAAAACAGAATAATTGGCATTTCATGAAATTATTGACACATGCTTGTGAAACTTCAACTGGTTATCAAAGTGGATACCTAAATCCCTTGCTGAATCTGCTGATGAAACAGGTGTATCACCAAGAAAATAATGGTAAGTTGAGCTTTTTGAAAAGTTATGGAGTACAAAACATTTTTGATGGTTTGCAAACATGGAGTTCAATTTACACCAATCATTTAGGGCATTCAGATCCTCTTGAATAAGGGTGACAACTACTGGGGAGGTAACACTTTTATACAGTTTTATATTGTGTGCAAACAGTTTGACAATAGAGTGACAACATACTTCAGGCAAATTGTTGACAAACAAACAAAATAACACTGGGCCTGAAAAACTGCCCTGTGGCACACCACTCAAAATTGGACTCTCACTTGACTAAATGCACTACCAACTATAACTTGCTTGGAACAGCCTGATAAATAATCTGTAATCCATGTAAAAGTTCTACTGCCTAGCTTACACTTATCATATATTTCAAGCAACAAACTAATTGAAACATTGTCAAATGCTTTATTGAAGTCAATGTAAAAACAATCAAACTTCAAACTGAGATCAGCCATATTTTGGAAATATTTTACAACTTCTAGCAACTGTGTATTACATGACCTGTTTTTCTAAAACCATGCTGTGACAGATGCCATAATTTGTTTTGGTTGAAGTAATCCTGTATCCAAAATACAATAATCTTTTCAAGAACTCTTGAAAAAGTTGAGGTGTTTGAAATTGGGCAATAATTTCCAAATTGGGATTTAGATCATCCCAGTTAATGCATCAATTCCCAGTTAATGCATAGAGAATGAGTGGCGTGATTCTGAGCCCTTTTATATGCACACCATAAGTCTTCATTTTTTTTCCACCATATACTGTCTCCATTGTTTATTTTTATCACTAATAGCATCACTTACAAATTATGGCAGTCATTTCTTTTTCTTGAACCTTCTTTTATGTAATAACATGGAACAAACCTATAACATGCATCTTTTATAACCTTTTGGATGAACTCAAAAGCAACATCCACATATGCATTCCTAGACTGAAGCTCCTCAACAATAGAAACAGAACAGATAAAGTGCTGAATTTCATCATAACAACCCTTGCTGTAATTGTAATAAAGTTTAGAACCAGAGTTCACTGTTGCACTTACATTCATTGATAGAGACATAACTACATAGTTGCTTTTACCTAGAGGTGGCAGCATCTTAAGGTCTAGTATGTCATCTGGAGATTTAGTGATACCAAATCTAGTACATGGGGAGTGGAATTGCTTCTGAGTCTTATGGGATCCACAACATGCTGGTGCTGAAAGCTGTCCTGTTCTAGTGCCCTTTTTAATAGTTGAAAGTGATTGGAGGGCAACTAGCCCCCCCCCCCACGCCCATCATTCCCCCAAACACATTCAATCAAAATTTTGAGATGGCCATTTTGTTCAGCATAGTTGATTTCCAGGTAAAAAATATACTTTTGAGGACACTCCCCCACTACCCTCAGGGCAAGGGTTTTAAGTTATGCCCTGGGGAAATATAAGGTTTTTTTATAGAAGGCATTGTCATAGAAACTTTAAAACAGGTTCATTTGATTGGAAATTTGAAGGGCTAGTACCTTTTTAACAGTTGAAAGTGATTGGAGGGCAACTAGCCCCCCCCCCCCCACTGCCCATCATTCCCCCAAACACATCTAATCAAAATTTTGATATAGCCATTTTGTTCAGCATAGTTGATTTCAAGATAGAATATATGTTTTTGAGGAGGACACTCCCCCACAACCCTCAGGGTGATGGTTTTAAGTTATGTCTTGGGGGCATATAAGGTTTTTATAGAAGGCGTTGTCATAGAAACTGCTCTTTTTAATAGTCAAAAGTGATTGGAGGGCAACTAGCCCCACCATGCCCATCATTTCCCCAAACACATCCAATCAAAATTTTTAGATAGCCATTTTGTTCAGCATAGTTGATTTCCTGATGGAAAATTTTGAGATTGTTGTAGAAACTTCAAAATAGGCTCATTCAATTGGAAATTCAAAGGGCTAGTGCCCTTTTTAATAGTAAAAAGTGACTGGAGGGCAACTAGCCCCCCACCCCCACGCCCATAATTCCCCCAAACACATCATATCAAAATTTTGGGGTAGCCATTTTGTTCAGCATAGTTGATTTCAAGATAGAATATATGTTTTTGAGGAGGCAAGGTTTTTAAGATATGCCCTCGGGGCATATAAGGTTTATAGAAGGTGTTTTCATGGAAACTTCAAAAAAGGCTCATTCAATTGGAAATTCAAAGAGCTAGTGCCCTTTTTAATAGTGAAAAGTGATTGGAAGGCAACTGGCCCCCCAACCCCCACACCCACCATTCCCCCAAACACATCATATCAAAATTTTGGGGTAGCCATTTTGTTCAGCATAGTTGATTTCCTGATAGAAAATATCTTTTTTGAGGAGGAAACTCCCCCACAACCCTCAGGGCAAGGGTTTTAAGTTATGCCCTGGGTTCATATACAGTTTTTATAGAAGGCATTGTTGTAGAAATTTCAAAAAAGGTTCATTCAATTCAAAATTCAAAGGGCTAGTGCACTTTTTAATAGTCAAAAGTGATTGGAGGGCAACTAGCCCCCCCCCATGCCCATTTTTCCCCCAAACACATCCAATCAAAATTTTGAGGTATTCATTTTGTTCAGCATAGTTGATTTCCTGATAGAAAATATATTTTTGAGGAGGACACTCCCCCACAACCCTCAGTGCAAGGGTTTTAAGTTATGCCCTGGGTTCATATAAGGTTTTTATAGAAGGTGTTGTTGTAGAAACTTCAAAAAAGGTTCTTTTAATTGGAAATTCAAAAGGCTAGTGCCCTCTTTAATAGTCAAAAGTGATTGGAGGGCAACTAGCCCCCCCCCCATGCCCATTATTCCCCCAAACACATCCAATCAAAATTTTGAGGTATCCATGTTTTTTAGCATAGTTGATTTCCTGATAGAAAATATCTTTTTGAGGAGGATACTCCCCCACAACCCTCAGGGCAAGGTTTTTAAGTTATGCCCTGGGGTCATATAAGGTTTTTATAGAAGGAGTTGTTGTAGAAACATCAAAAAAGGTTCATTCAATTGGATATTAAAAAGGCCAGTGCCCTTTTTAATAGTTGAAAGAGATTGGAGGGCAACTAGCCCCCCCCCATGCCCATCATTCTGCCAAACACATCCAATCAAAATTCTGAGATAGCCATTTTGTTCAGCATAGTTGATTTCCAGGTAGCAAATGTTCTTTTGAGGAGGACTCTCCCCCACAACCCTTGGGGCAAGGGTTTTAAGTTATGCCCTAAGGGCATATAAGGTTTTTATAGAAGTTGTTGGTGTAGAAAGTTCAAAAAAGGCTCATTCGATTGGAAATTCAAAGGGCTAGTGCCCTTTTTATTGGTCAAAAGTGACTGGAGGGCAACTAGCCCCCCCCCCCCCCGCCCATCATTCCCTAAACACATCCAATCAAAATTTTAATATAGACATTTTGTTCAGTATAGTTGATTTCAAGATAGAATATATGTTTTTGAGGAGGACACTCCCCCACAACCCTCAGGGCAATGGTTTTAAGTTATGTCTTGGGGGCATATAAGGTTTTTATAGAAGGCGTTGTCATAGAAACTGCTCTTTTTAATAGTCAAAAGTGATTGGAGGGCAACTAGCCCCACCATGCCCATCATTTCCCCAAACACATCCAATCAAAATTTTGAGATAGCTATTTTGTTCAGCATAGTTGATTTCCTGATGGAAAATTTTGAGATTGTTGTAGAAACTTCAAAATAGGCTCATTCAAATAGGGTTGTGGGGTATGATGTGGGCACAATGCATTATTTATTTTTTCTTCTCCATACCCAGGCACTTTGTATCAAAGGACTTGTCATAGTAATTGTGAAAAGGGCTCATTTGATTGGAAATTGGAGTGGCTAGTACCCTTTTTAATAGTCAAAAGTGATTGGAAGGTAACTAGCCCTCCACCCCCACGCCCATCATTCCCCCAAACACATCTAATCAAAATTTTGAGATAGTTGATTTCCTGATAGAAAATATCTTTTTGAGGAGGGAACTCCCCCACAACCCTCAGGGCAAGGGTTTTAAGTTATGCGCTGGGTTCATATAAGGTTTTTATAGAAGGTGTTGTTGTAGAAACTCCAAAAAAGGTTCATTCAATTGGAAATTCAAAGGGCTAGTGCCCTTTTTAATAGTCAAAAGTGAGTAGAGGGCAATTCGCCCCCCCCCCTGCCCCTTATTCCCCCAAACACGTCCAATCAAAATTTTGAGGCATCCATTTTGTTCAGCATAGTTGATTTCCTGATAGAAAATATCTTTTTGAGGAGGACACTCCCCCACAACCCTCAGGGCAAGGATTTTAAGTTATGCCCTGGGTTCATATGAGGTTTTTATAGAAGGCGTTGTCGTAGATACTTCAAAAAAGGTTCATTCAATTGGAAATTCAAAGGGCTAGTGCCCTTTTTAATAGTCAAAAGTGATTGGAGGGCAACTCATTCCCCATTCCCCCAACACATCCAATCAAAATTTTGAGATAGTTGATTTCCTGATAGAAAATATCTTTTTGAGGAGGGAACTCCCCCACAACCCTCAGGGCAAGGGTTTTAAGTTATGCCCTGGGTTCATGTAAGGTTTTTATAGAAGTTGTTGTTGTAGAAAGTTCAAAAAAGGCTCATTCGATTGGAAATTCAAAGGGCTAGTGCCCTTTTTAATAGTCAAAAGTGATTGGAGGGCAAATAGCCCCCCCCCCCCCCCACGCCCATCATTTCCCCAAACACATTCAATCAAAATTTTGAGATAGCCATTTTGTTCAGCATAGTCGATTTCCACATAGAAAATATCTTTTTGAGGAGGACACTCCCCCACAACCCTCTGGGCAAGGGTTTTAAGTTATGCCCTGGGGGCATATAAGATTTATATAGAATGGCGTTGTCATAGAAACTTCAAAAAAGGCTCATTCGATTGGAAATTCAAAGGGCTAATGTCCTTTTTAATAGTTGACAGTGATTGAAGGGCAACTGCCCCCCCCCCTCACGCCCTTCACTCCCCGAAACACATCCAATAAAAATTTTGAGATAGCCATTTTGTTCAGCATGGTTGATTTCCAGATAGAATATATGTTTTTGAGGAGGGCACTCCCCTACAACCCTTGGGGCAAGGGTTTTAAGTTATGCCCTGGGGGTATATAAGGTTTTTATAGAAGGCATTGTCATAGAAACTTCAAAAAAGGCTCATTTGATTGGAAATTCAAAGGGCTAGTGCCCTTTTTAATAGTCAAAAGTGATTGGAGGGCACCTAGCCCCCCCCCATGCCCCTCATTCCCCAAAACACATCCAATCACAAATTTGAGATAGCCATTTTGTTCAGCATAGTTGATTCCCAGATAGAAAATATGTTTTTGAGGAGGGTACTCCCCCACAACCCTAAGGGCAATGGTTTTAAGTTATGCCTTGGGGGCATATAAGGTTTTTATAGAAGGTGTTGTCTTAGAAACTTCAAAAAAAGCTCATTTGATTGGGAATTCAAAGGGCTAATGCCCTTTTTAATAGTCAAAAATGATTTGAGGGCAACTAGCCCCCCTCTCTCGCCCACCTTTTCCCCAAACACATCCAATCAAAATTTTTAGATAGCCATTTTGTTCAGTGTTGTGGATTTCCAGATAGAAATTATGTTTTTGAGGAGGACACTCCCCCACAGCCCTCAGGGCAAGGGTTGTAAGTTATGCCCTGGAGGCATATAAGGCCTGAACGTGTTGTTGTAGAAACTTCAAAAAGGGCTCATTCAGTTGGAAATTGAAGTGGCTAGTGCCCTTTTTAATAGTTGAATTTGATTGGTGGGAAACTAATCCCCCTTCCACTCCCAGCATTCCATTTGACTTTATGTTTAAAAACTGAAAAAAATACAAATGAATGTGCATTGTCAGTTTAATATACATATACTGATATTTAGTAATAAAACCTTAATATTATTTGATTTATCAAAGTTATAAAAGTAAAAACATTTATAATTTTTTCAGTAAAGTGCAAATTGTGTTCTGTCCTTGGGAAAGCATAGGGGTTTTGAGCCCAACTTATGTTAATTTCTGCTCATTTTGATTTTGACTCAGTTATTTATTGTAATTTCTTTTTGTTTTGGGTTTCATTTATTTATTGATGCTGATTTGTGGTAGTTTCATGCTTGGCAGATTATTTGATTTTATTTTTGCTCATTTTTTGTTTAATGGAGTTCTTTACTTTTCTTTGAAAAACTAATTTTGTGGAAAAAGTTTTTTTAATTAATTTAACATACTAAATTCATTTCTGGATGGGCTTTGATATATGCCTACAATCCTCGCATTTTGGGGTACCCCTGGCAACTTAATTTCCACACTAATTACTTCAATTAATTCCATAGTAAACAAAACATCAACTTCTGCATATTTTAATTTACATGATGATGAAATATAAACACAAATTCCCCTTTTTGAATGTTTGTTGTACACAATATTGTAGCCACTCAGTTGAAAGAAATGTGCTTTGGGGTTGAGACAGTGCTTTGGAAGCACCTCAGTCATGATAACTATATCAGGTTTCTGCAAACTTACCAAAGAATAAAGTTTGTCAAGTTTGTTTGAAAGTACATCAGGATTTGTATACAACACAGAAAGATTATTCTTCCATTTCATGCCTGGAGGGGGCTGCATGTCCCTAATGTTTCTTTGAAACACGTTACCTTCTAACTGTCTATTCATACTGTTTACATTGTAGGGTAAAACGTTTAATGTTACATTGCAGCTGAAAGGGCTGCACAAATCTGACCATTTTTTGGAACTATAGAGTTCCTACATATAACCAAATCAGCGTTGCCCTCTGCATGCCTGACCTGCAACTCCTCATATAACTTTGCTCTTTTATGGTGGTCTGTCTTGGAGACATCATTTTGGAACTGAATCATACCTAACCGTTTTCTTTCATAAGACTTTTGCAGAATCTGCTTCTTAGTCTTGAAATCTGGGACTGAGAATAATATGGGAACAGGTCTTTTTTTGGTAATGGTGGTTACAACTTGGCTTTGCTGACTCCTCAGATGACAGACATTAGAGACGCTTATGTTTGTGAGCCCATAATGACTCACAAGATATTTTTTTATGTAGAGTTCATCATTTGTCTGAGGGGGGACACCAAAAACAACAATATTATTATTATTATTATTCATTTATTGCCCGTCAAAAAAAGGTACAAGAGGTACAGTAGACAGAGTAATCACTAAAGAAAACAAAAAGAAAAAAAAGAAGAAAAAGAAGGACACAAACACACATTTAAAATTCTTATACATGACAAAAAAAAAACTCTTCATTACATTAATATGAACAATGATGATAATGAAAGGATGATAAAAGTTTCTTTTAAAACAGGAGAGAGATTTATTAATACTAATATTATTATTATTATTCATTTATTACCCGTCAAAAAAAAGGTACATATATGGAATAATCACTAAAATGACAAAAAAAAAAAAAAAATAGAGAGACAAAAAAATTCATTACATACATTACATTAATACAAAAAACTATTGTGAACAAATTGGTGACCATGGATGAAAAAACTTACTTTAAAAATGGGATAGAGATTTATTAATGCTAATATTAGGGTCAGCTAGCTCATACAAATGAATAATTTTATGGTTTCTTGTCCAAGGGGGCAAATGTAGAAGATATTTAGTAAATCTGAAGAAGATTGATTGTAGGTGCTTTTTATCTGTAACTGTAAAGAATTTCCAGAAAGGAGCAATGTAAAGCAGATGTGGAAGGGCTGTGGTGTTGTAAATGGATGCTAGAAGGTAATGGTTGAAATGTAGTTTACTTTTTACAATTCCAGCATAAGAAATGCTAATTTTATGCTCAACGTGAGAAATCAACAAACAATGTGTGTGGCCTATAGATGTGCCAATTGGAAGGCCCAGGTATGTAATATGGTCTGCGGGTTTAACAAGAGAACTGTCCGGATTTAGGAGAGAAGTAGAGGGATTTCGCCAATTGAAAATGATAACTTCAGATTTCTCAGGATTAAAAGACAGACCAATTTTTGAATATTCATCTTTAAGGATTTTGATATTTAGCTTGCAATGCTGATGGCCTCTATCATCTTCAACCATCTGTTTAACTTTGGTTTCAAGCTGCATCTCAAGATCTTTTTTCAACATCTGAATCTCCAACTCAACCAAATTCTGAGCAGCATCCTTGTCAAACAAGGGAGACTGTTCAAGGGTTGTCAAACGGCTCTCAACATTACCAAAACGGTTTTCAATGTCTTTGGTTAGCTGTTCTCGAAGTTCGGAAAATGCTTCTTTCACCGCATCTTTAACTTTGGTGTCCAGTTCATTTACTGTGCTAAGAGTTGACCAGAATGGTTCAAGAGTCTTGTCCATAAGTTTTGAATATTGTTCAAAGACGCCGCATCTGTCACTTGTGGTTTACCTTTGCAAACTGGGCATTTCCACTTGCAGCCTACTCGCCATGTCATTTTAGTTAGTAGAGAGTATTCAGCCTCTGACATTTCCAGACAATCAATGCATAACCAGAGGCTACATCTGTCATAGTTCTTAGCACTTGAATTTATATCTAAATTTTCATCACATGTTGTGCACATATTGGCCCCTTTTTTGGGGCTCTGACTAGGTCTTTTTGGTGGCATTATATTCAAGCTTTAAGGATTCTAAGTTAGACAATACCCATGGGAAGTGCATCACAAAAATCACCTGATCCCAGCAGTTTAAGGACACAAATTCCCGCTAGTACTATACAGCTCTTGAATGTTTGTTGTTGCTCCCTTCTGCACAGGCTGTCTCCAAAAAATGCAGCGTGAATTTTAACGTCGAAAGTGCGTAAAAACGGCTGAGCTAATTTAATCTATGATAATCGAAAAATATAATATTTGGCTATATTTGGCAACTATGTGTTTCCAGAAGAAACAGGTGTACTTGAAGTTATCCTTTATTTGTTTACAATCCTTTGTTTGTTTTAATTTGAATTCAATTAGAATTCAAACACAATGGATTAATTCTCATGGGAATAAAAAATAAAATATCTTCCAGGTAACTTCAAAGAACAGGTGAGTGAATTCACACTTTGAGTAAGACACAGGCTGTTGTCAACATATCCAACCAGTTTAATCTCGTCTACTCAGGACACAACGTGCTCCTCATTTGGCTTCTCCTGCAAGGCTGGTATAAGCTTGGTTGCTTATCTTTGGACACTCAAGTGCTTTAACGTCCATTTTATACTGGGGAGATGCCAGGATCATTCCAAATTCCACATGTAGATGTACAGTAGCTTTGTACTGCTTCTTGACTGTGCATGGCTTCCTGGTAGTAAATGTTTGTTTTATGAGCCCTAGGGATTGGTTTGCTTTAGCAACTTGAGCTTGTGTGTGGCTTTGGAACTTGAGTTTGTCATCAACAATAACCCCCAGGTCCTTCTTCTCACTTACAGCTTCAAGTAGGTCATCTCCAATATGGTAAGGTTGTCTAGGGTTGTTGTGTCCATGATGCAGGACTTTGTATTTTCATCCATTGAATTGCAAATGTCATTCAGATGATAATCTAGATAGTTCATCTAAATTTTCTTGCATTGTTGATTAATCAGGGCTAATTTAGGCTGTCCTAGGAGTTTGTAATCATCATCATGTAATGTTACTGGGTTTTTCAGGTGAGTTGTACAGTTGTTAATATACATGCTGAACAATGTGGGTCCCAGGATTTTGCCATGTGGGTGAATCAAAGCATGGTATAATACCAATAATACCATTGGAGGTAAAAAGTTCTTAAAGCATTGAAGTGCACCAAGACTGTAGGCACCAATCCAGAAGATAAAACCTCATACTGTTTACATAAACCAGGTAAACAAGTGGACCAAGGGCTGACCACAAGACACCGACTATAGCTAAGAAGAAACATCATCAACCCTTGCTTTAATAGATCATCCACACAAATAGCTTTCAAACCACTTTAAACTCACACCTTTAATGCCTAAACATTCTAATGTGAAAATTCAAAATCAGCTGTATCAAATGCTTTCTTAAAATAAAAATTGTTAAGGAAATCTCACCTTTTTCAAAACAATTATTTACAAAATCAACAACATGAATGGCAGCATGACTAGTTGAATAACCTTTCTGAAACTCAAATTGGGTTTCACCTAGTAGACAATATTGTGAGATGGTTGTATAAACGTTGGTGAATGACTTTTTCCAGTGTGGAACTACACTAATGACAGGAATTTTGTCTGAATAGACAGTTTTACTGGTATTGTCATATGCTACTACCCTCTGAGTTCTTCCAGTAAGAAAGGGAACTTTGTGATCATGTGCCCTGTATGCTTCCAGCTTCAGGAGAAGAAGTTGATGCTGTACTTTATCAAAGGTTTTTGCTTGATCAAGCAATATGACATCCACCAGAAGGCTGCCATCCAAGAGTTTTGTCACAAAGTTGTATGATTCAATGAGTTTTCTGTTGACTGAGCAACCTTTACAGAAACTATGCTGACTTTTTGAAAATGACTGATTTGTTTCAAGGTGAGAGACAAGCGCATCGTTTTTTGGTACTCTGAAGGACCTTGCATACAATGGAAGTGAGACTTATAGGGTGATAAATTACTGGCTTGATCCTTTCTCCCTTTCTTGAAGAGGGGCTGGATGCTACCCTACTTTCTGTCACTTAGGAACACTTTGGAAGTGAGTGACATCTCAAACATCACTACTATTGGCTCAGCAATTTGTTCAGCTGCTTCTTTTAATAGTCTGGGTTGTAGGTTATCTGGCCCAGCAGCTTTGTTTGCATCCACTCTTATAAGCCTTTTCAGAACACTCTATACTTATAGTTGTCATGTACATTGAGTTTAGGATTGGTTGCTCTGGTAAAGTGGGTGGAGGGTTAGCTATGGGCTGAGTGGAGAAATTTGTACCAAAGCTAGAGTTGACAAAATATGCTTTTTCTTTAGCCTCTGAGGGCTTTGTATAATCCTCTTTCATGAAATCTGGAATGGCATGTCTAGACAGATTAACTGCTGAGACATGGCACTAGAACCTCTTCAGATTGTACTTTGTGTCAGTTGCAATTTCCTCCTCACAGTTTTCTACAACCTTCTGAGTCAAATTTCTTAATCTGTTTCTTCTTTTCTTGAATGTGTCACAGTGGTTATCATGGTTGCACTTTACATGTTTGGTCCATGCTCTTTTCTTCTCCCTTCTAGCCCTTTTGATTCTTTGGGTAGCAAGGGGAGTGTTTTTGGCAGGGGCATCCAGTATACCCAGGTATGTATGTTTTGTACAGCTAGAACTACTGTCTTGTGCCTCTCAACTTTTTCTCTATGTTACCATTGTTAATCACAATTTCCCATTTTACCTTTGACAGATCCTACCATATCAATTCATGATCTATAAAGGATTTTTTTTCTTTATTTTCCTTCTTGAACATCACCTGTATCTCAGTTGAGATATAAATATGGTCACTCTTAGTAAGGGGGGCTGTTGCTGTTGCCTGAATCATGTTGGTTGGTCAATAATCTTTGTCATTTGAAGAGCAATTTGTGTATTAGGGGAGCAGACAAGAAGGTCCACATTTAGGTAGTCAATGGGCATGTGCTGTCCTTCAGGGAAAAGCAGTGGTAGTTTTGGCCTCTTTAATTTGCTTATACTTACTTCCAACTACAACCTGTTCTTTATTTTAATAATAATAAAATATCAAAAAACTACAAAATGATTATATATGATAGATTATTTATTTCAAATTTGTGCCCCTAAAATTTATATGCCTGGAGCAAGTACCCCATCAGCCCCCTCCTCTAAAACAACTTCTGGAGAAAGGGGTTTTTAGAAAACCTGTGAAAAATGCAAGCCTAAATGTGTTTTAAAGATGTCTGAAAATTGTGATGACTCTGTTCTGAATTTTCTTCCATTAGTCTAAGGGACAATCAAGTCTCAGTTGAAAGCGGCCATCACATATATGAACCAAAGCTGAGGCTGGACCATTAATTGCATCATGTTTATGATGGATTTCGTCAAAGCTGAGAGCCTTTCACTATTAAGGTTGTCCTCACTTTCTGTTATTTGTTACTATAAGAAGATGTAGATGGGGGAATAAAGTCCCTTTTCAATACCTTCTTCTTACTCTACTTTCTGTTGCTTTTTTAAAAGTTGGTTATGAGCCAAAGGAAGAAAGTCAGGAGCTCTGCCCTTTATTACCTTAAATTGCAGCTAGGAGCAATCTAAGGATTTCTCCTTGCCAAGCTCCAGAATGATGACTAGTTTATGCAAGGTTTACTGGTGACCAGGTGCTGTTCCATCTTCAGTAGCATCCCAATTGAGTTTACACTCTCTGGATGACCACTCAGCATCTAGCCTTTGTTTAAAAACATCAACAGATTCAGCAGTAACTATTTCATTGGATAATTTGCTCAAATTGATGACAATACATGTTGAGAAGCATTGAGTATGGACTCTTGCATTGAGTATGGACTCCAGATATTTTAGACTGCTTGACAAGTTTCAGGTGATGACCTCTAGTTCTTGAATTGGTACCAACAGTAGGGAATAATGCTGGGAGAATATTAGCCCTCAATAACTTAAAGGCTAAAATAGCATCTCCCCTATTTCTCCTTACAAGAGTAGGGAGATTCAGCTTTGATAGTGTTACAGATTAGAAAAGCTCTTGCACGCCACTATCAATTTAGTGGTATGTCTCTGCACATCTTCAAGAACTTTTATGTCTTTTTTTAAAAAATGGAGAGGCAAGAGACGTTCCAACTTCAAGCTTAGGATGCACAAGTCCCTGATGAAGAAGACTGATGACTTTAGGGGAACAAGAGGAAATAGTACACTTAATCAGTCCCAAGGTTAAACTAGCCCCAGCAGCAGACCTCTTAGCATGAGTGCCTAGTTTTAGTTCATTGTCAATAGTGACACCAAGATCTTGCTCATTATTTACAGAGGAGAGTGGTTAAAGAACTAAAAGTTTGACAATCTTACATTGCTGAGCCTACAGATGTGCTTATTCTGAATTAATAATTTAAAGAATTTGTTTCAGTCCAGCTTTTCCAATACTGTGACCACATGTACATGCACTCTTCCACCTGAAGGGGGGGGGGATGTACCCAACCATTAAAAGGTAAAGATAGCCTATTATTTCCCCAAGTTTTCAATAGGACATTTTTCTACAAGTTATATCAAAGGAAATTTATTGTTTAGCAAAGATGCTACTCAATTAAATTCAAAAACATTACAGAATACATAAATAAACATTGTACATGCATCAAATATAGATTAAGTAGTGGACTCAGCTTTTACTAAGGGTGTCAGCAATGAGTTGCTGCTGATGACAGTTGTGTACTGTAAACAAGCTTTTGGGTGGGTGATGGTGAGTTTAATAAGCTCAGCTTTTTGCCATTTTTGTAGGTATGAAAACTCAAATGTTAGGTAGGCTAGCATAACATTAAGACTTGAACAAAAGCTACCTTTATGACCATACCTATTTAAATGCAATTACACCTGCCTTAGATTGGTTTCAGGCCTAGCCTATCCATAGGGTAAAGGGTAAAAGGATAGGGTAAAGTTCTAGTTTAGGGACTTTTGCTGATCTTGGAAGGTAGTTGAGATAGTTGAATAGAACTCCCAGGAATGTACCCAGAGCCTTAATGACCCCTTGGGAGGTGTTTTAAAGTATCTATCACCACTCCTTCTCTCTATAGCATACTGACCTTCTATAATCTTTGTGTTAGCCTACAAAAGTAAAACCTAGCAAAATAGAGGCTGTATGTTTGCACAGATAGCAACAAAGACCACGCTGCCTTTGCATGAGGACCACTGCATAAGACCACTCCTTCATAACAACAAGTAGAACAATAGAGATATTTTTTATATAAGACAGTGGAACTCAACTCTAAATGAATATTTTGACCCTATATCCAAGGGTCATCGTCAGCAAAACAAATGAAGGAAAAAGGAATATAAAAGAATTCACATTAAAATTCAATCTTTAAAACTAAAATATTTTCAAAGCAGCCTTAGTATCATTACTTCAAGGAAGTTCAACCAGGACTGGTACGTCAAGAAAAGTAAAAAAAGACAATTCATACAAATGGAATAAAAAAATATTTACAAACAGGCTCTTAAAGCTAATCTTGCCCTTTTGGCAGTCAGCCTAGAAGGTCTATCTGTAACAGGTTGAGAGAAATTGTTTACTGGTTTTTTAATATAATTAGTTAATTCATTTTTAGTTAAATTTGTATATAAGACATTGTGTAGTTGACTGTGGCAACTACTATGTTGGTAGAACCCATGAAAATTTAGAAAAATGCCAAGGCCTACAGCAGCACAAAGATGACATAACTAAAACTCAAAACGAGCAGAAGTTAATCTGATTAGGGTTCTAAACCCTATGCTTTCTAAAAGCCAGAATATAATTTTTATTTGTCAATATAAAACACAGAAATCAATCAAAAAAACTTTTTGCACAAAATTAGTTTTTCAAAAAAAGTAAAGAACTCCATTAAACCAAAAATGAACAAAAATAGAATTAAATAATCTACCAAGCATACAACTACCACAAATCAGTATCAATAAATAAATGAAACCCAAAACAAACAAATTAAAATAAGTCGAACTCAAAACAAGCAGAAATTAATCTGTGTAGGGTTCTAAACCCTATACTTTCTAAAAGCCAGAATATAATTTGTATTTTACAAAAAAAAATTCAAAAGAATTTACTGAAAAAATGTCAGTTTAACACACATATGTCGGTTTAACACACGCTGATATTAATTCCTTAAAATCTTAATTAATTTTTGTTTTCTTAAAGTTATAAGTGAAAACATTTAAAAGAATTTTTTCAGTCCAAAAGCCTTAATATATGATATTTAGACTATTTTGAATAGAATGGCTATATCAAAATTTATATTAGATGCATCTTGGGACAATATGACGTGTGTGTAGGGGTAATAGGGTAGCTGCCCTCTGATCACTTTGACTCTTAAAAAGAGAACTAGAGCATCTGATTACCAATCCAATGCCCCCTTTGAAGTTTATATGACCACACTTTCTATAAAAACCCTATATGTCCTCAGGGCACAACTCACAATTCTTGCCCTGAGGGCTGGGAGGATTTGTTATCCTCAAAGACATAATTTCCAGAACTTTCTGGTAGGTTTAACAAAATGGTTTTATCAAAATTTTGATTGGAAGTGTTTGGGCAAATGATAGGTGTGGAGGGAGAACATTTGCCCTCTAATCACTTTTGACTAATAAAAAAAGGCACTAGTCCTCTCAATTTGCAATTGAATGAACCTTTTTGAAGCTTCTATGACAAATTTTTCTATGAAAACGTTATATGCCCTTGTCATGAGGTCTATGGGGAGAGGGTTGTCATCCTCAAAGACATGATTTCCAGACCTTTCAAATATGTTGAACAAAATGGCCATATCAAAATGTTGATCTGAAATGTTTGGGGAAATGATGGGCATTGGGGGAGGGGTTGATTCTCCCTCTGATTACTTTTTACTATTAAAAAGGGTAATAGCCCTCTCAAGTTCCAATCGAATGAGCCCTTTTAGAAGTTTTTACAACAGCACTTTCTATATGACATATATGCCCCCAGGACATAATTTACAACCTTAGCCCTGAGGGCGTTGGGGGTTGTCATACTCAAAAACATAAGGGCCGTTTTTTCACTCATCAATGTGCTAAGTTCTTACGTCTTTTGTCAGAAAACGCTTAAAAGTGAAATCTTTGAACTAAGATCTTACATCTTCAAAGTTCTATATCATCAAAGTTCTCTCATCATTGTTCTATATGGCTGAAAGATGGCGTCTTTCACACTTTTTGCTAACATCAGGGAGCTGTAAGATCTTGGAACAAAGATGAGTTGAAAAAACGATAATCTTTGCTGAAAGGTGAAAGATTTTTGTGCTATAAACAGCCCTATAATTTCTGGACCCTTGAATTACGCTCAACAAAGTTGCTATATCAAAATGTTGATCAGAAGTGTTTGGGGAAATGATAGGTATGGAGGGGGGGATTCACCCTCCAATCGCTTTTGACGATTAATAAGGGCACTAGCCCTCTCTATTGCCAATTGAATGAGTCCTTTTTGAAGTTTCTACGACAAAGCTGGTAAAGACCTAATTTCCAGAACTTTCAACTACGTTGAACAAAATGTCTATCTCGAAATTTGGATTGGATATTTTTGGGGAAATGGTAGGCTTAAGAGGGGCGTTAGTTGCCCTCCAATCACTTTCGACTATTAAATAGGGCACTAGCGCTTTCAATTTCCAATTAAATGAGCCCTTTTTGAAGTTTCTACAATAATGCTTTCTATAAAACCTTATATGGCCCCAGGGCATAACTACACCCCTTGCGCTGAGGGCTGTGGGGGGAGTGTCACCCTCGAAGATATAATTTTCGGACTTTTCTACTATGTTGCACAAAATGGCTCTCAAAATTTTTATTGGATGTTTTTGGGGAAATGGTGGGCTTGGGAGAGGTGTTAGTTTTCCTCCAATCACTTCTGAATATTAAAAAGGTGACTAGCCCTTCGCAGTTTTTATTACAATGCTCCATAAAAAAAAACTTCTATTCCCCCAGGGCACATAATATCCAGAACTTTTCAGTTTCCAGTTTGCAGTCATTTCAGTTTCCAATTGAATGAGCCCCATTTGAAGTTTCTATGACAATGCTTTCTATGCTAACCTTATTTGCCCCCAGGGAATAATTAATAACCCTTGCCCTGAGGGCTGTGGGGGGGTTGTCGTCATCCAAGACCTAATTTTCAGAAGTTTCAACTACCTTGAACAAAATGGCTATCTCAATATTTTGATTGGATATGTTTGGGGAAAAGGTGGGCATGAGAGGGGGGGGGGGGGGTAGTTGCCCTCTACTCACTTTTGAGCATTAAAAAGGGCACTAGCCCTTTGAATTTCAAATCTAATGAGCCTTTTTTGAAGTTTCCTCAACAATGCTTTCTATAAAAAATCTTATATGCCCGCAGGGCATAATTTACAACCCTTCCTCTGAGGGCTGTGGGGAAGTGTCCTCCTCAAAAACATAATTTTTATCTGGAGATCTACTCTGCTGAACAAAATTGCTATCTCAGAATTTTGATTTGATGTGATGTGTTTGATTTGAGCTGTGGGGGGTTGTCATCCTCAAAGACATAATATCAAGAACTTTCAACTACATTGAAAAAATGGCTATCTCAAAATTTCGATTATATGTGCTTGGGAAAATTGTGGGCGTGAGAGGGGGGTTAGTTGCCCTCCAATTACTTTCAACTATTAAAAAGGCCACTAGCCATTTCAATTTCTAATGGAATGAGCCCTTTTTGAAGTTTCTATGAAAACATTTTCTATAAAAAAAAACCTTCTATTCCCCCAGGGCATAACTTACAACCCTTGCCCTGAGGGGTGGAGGGCATAACTTATAACCCTTGCCCTGAAGGGTGGGGGGGGGGTTGATCATCCTCAAAGACATAATATCCAGAACTTTTAACTACATTGAAAAAATGGCTGTCTAAAAAATTTGATTGGATGTGTTTGGGGAAATGGTGGGTGTGAGAGGGAGGTTAGTTGCCCTCCAATCAGTTTCAACTAGCCTATTAAAAAGGGCATTAGCCCTTTCAATTTCCAATTGAATGAGCCTTTTTTGAAGTTTCTGTGACAACATTTTCTATAAAAAACCTTATATGCCCCCAGGGCATAGCTTGCAACCTTAATCGTGAGGACTCTGGGGGGAGTGTCATCCTCAAAGACCTAATTTCCAAAAATTTCCAGAACTTCATCTACATTGAACAAAATGGCTATGCCCTCACAAACCTTGCCCTGAGGGGTTGGGGGGATTTGTCATCCTCAAAATATTAATTTCCAGAACTTTCAACTATGTTGAAAAAATGGCTATCTCAAAATTTCAATTGTACGTGTTTGGGGAAATGGTGGGCGTGAGAAGGGGGTTAGTTGCTCTCCATTCACTTTCGACTGTAAAAAAAGGCACTAGTCCTTTCAATTTCCAATCAAATGAGCCCTTTTTGAAGTTTCTACAACAACACTTTCTATAAAAAACCTTATATCCTCCTTGGGTATAACTTACAACCCTTAACCTGAGGGCTCTGAGGGGGTTGTCATCCTAAGAGACCAAATTTCCAGAACTTTAACTACATTGAACAAAATGAAGATCTCAACATTTTGATTGGATGTGTTTGGGGAAATGGTTGGCATGAGAGGGGGGTTAGTTGCCCTCCAATTACTTTCAACTACTAAAAAGGGCACTAGCCTATTCAATTTTCAATCTAATGAGCCCTTTTTGACGTTTTTATTACAAGGCTTTCTATAAAACCTCATATGCCCCCAGGGCATAACTTAGAACCCTTGCCCTGAGAGCTGTGGAGGGTTGTTATCCTCAAAGAAATAATTTCCAGAAGTTTCAACTATGTTAAAAAAAAACGGCTATCTCAAAATTTTGATTGGATGTGTTTGGATAAATGGTAGGCATTGAAGGGGTGTTAGCTGCCTTCCAATCACTTTGACTATTTAAAAGGGCACTAGCCATTTCAGTTTCCAATTGAATGAGCCCCTTTTGAAGTTTCTATGACAACGCTTTCTATGATAACCTTATTTGCCCCCGGGGCATAATTAATAACCCTTGCCCTGCAGGCTATGGGGGGGGGTTCATCATCAAAGACCTAATTTTTAGAAGTTTCAACTACGTTGAACAAAATGGCTATCTCAATATTTTGATTGAATATGTTTGGGGAAAAGGTGGGCATGAGAGGTGGGGGGGGGGCTAGTTGCCCTCCAATCTCTTTTGAACATTAAAAGGGCACTAGCCCTTTGAATTTCAAATCTAATGAGCCTTTTTTGAAGTTTCCACAACAATGCTTTCTATAAAAAATCTTATATGCCCGCAGGGCACAATTTACAACCCTTCCTCTGAGGGCTGTGAGGAAGTGTCCTCCTCAAAAACATAATTTTTATCTGAAGATTTACTATGCTGAAGAAAATTGCTATCTCAAAATTTTGATTTGATGTGTTTGGGGAAATGGTGGAACTGGAAGGGGTGTTAGGTGCCTTCCAATCACTTTTGACTATTAAAAAGGGCACTAGTCACTCTAATTTCTAATTGAATTAGCCCTTTTTGAAGTTTTATGACAACGCTTTCTATAAAAACCTCATATGCCCCCAGGGCGGAACTTACATTCCTTGCCCTGAGGGCTCTGTGGGGAGGGTGTCATCCTTAAAACCCAATTTCCCAAACTTTCAACTACATTGAACAAAATGGCTATCTCAAAATTTCGATTGTATGTGTTTGGGAAAATTGTGGGCGTGAGAGGGGGGTTAGTTGCCCTCCAATTACTTTCGACTATTAAAAGGGCCACTAGCCATTTCAATTTCTAATGAAATGAGCCCTTTTTGAAGTTTCTATGAAAACGTTTTCTATAAAAACCTTGTATGCCCCCTGTGCATAACTTACATCCCTTGCCCTGAGGGCTGTGTGGGGAGGGTGTCATCCTTAAAAAACAATTTCCCAAACTTTCAACTACATTGAACAAAATGGCTATCTAAAAATCGTGATTGTATTTGTTTGGGGAAAAGGTGGGATGAGAGGGGGGTTAGTTGCTGTCCAATCACTTTTGACTATTAACAAGGGCACTATCCCTTTGTATTTCCAATTGAATGCGCCCTTTTTTAAGTTTCTACAACAAAGCTTTCAATAAAAACCTTATATGCCCCCAGGGTATAGCTTATAAAACTTTCTCTGAGGGCTGTGAGGGGTTTATCACCCTCAAAGATCTAATTTCCAGAGTTTAAAACTACTTTGAAAAAAATGGCTATCTCTAAATTTTGATTGGATGTGTTTGGATAAATGGTGGATGTGGAAGGGGTGTTAGTTGCCTTCCAATCACTTTCGACTATTAATAAGGGCACTAGCCATTTCAGTTTCCAATTGAATGAACCCCTTTTGAAGTTTCTGTGTCAATGCTTGCTATGAAAACCTTATTTGCCCCCAGGGCATAGGTTATAGCCCTTGCCCAGAGGGGTGTGGGGGGTTGTCATCCTCAAAGACCTAATTTCCAGAACTTCCAACTACGTTGAACAAAATGGCTATCTTAAAATATTGTTTGGATGTGTTTGGGGAAAAGATGGGCGTGAGAGGGGGTTTAGTTGCCTTCCAATCCCTTTTGACTATTAAAAAGGGCACTAGCCACTCCAATTTCCAGGGCATAATTTACATCCCTTTCCATGAGAGCTGTGGGGGGTTGTCATCCTCAAAGGCCTAATTTTCAAAACTTTCAACTCCGTTGAACAAAATGGCTATCTTAAAATTTTGATTGGATGTGTTTGGGGAAAAGGTGGGCGTGAGAGGGGGATTAGTTGCCTTCCAATCACTTTTGACTATAAAAAAAGGGCACTAGCCACTCCAATTTCCAATCGAATAAGCTCTTTTCAAAGTTTCTACAACAACTCCTTTGATACAAAGTGCCCTGTTCTAACCCCCTCCCCCCCCCCCAAAAAAAAAAGAAAAGATAAATAATACAGCGCAATTGCGCTGCCTATGATTCTGCTTTAAGCAGTCGTATCTTTGATAATCCTAGCCATAAAATGGTTTTTGAAAAACCTCCCTTATTAGTAATGATTTAGGCATAAAACAGGCTGTTTGGGAGGCAATTGAAATTATAATCAAAATAAACAGTAATACTCCTTTAAATAGGGATTTGGGGGAACATTCACCTTATATACAAATTTAATTAAAAATGAATAACTATTTATATTAAAAAAAAAACAGTGAACAATTCCACTCAACCTGTTACAGATAGACCTTCTAGGCTGGCTGCCAAAAAGACAAGCTTAGCTTTAAGAGCTTGTTTGTAAATGTTATTTATTCCATTTGAATGCATTGTCTTTTTTCAATTCGCTTGATGTACCAGTCCTGAGCGGCGTTTTCGGGCACCAGGTTCCAACATGGGTTAAGGCTCAGCTCTGCATCAGTCGTTTTCAGAAGTCTGGGTTCTACACGAGTCTGCTATCAATTGTTTTCAGCCATCGTGTTCAAACCCAGGTTTCTCAAATCTGGAACCTGTTTTAGTACCAAGTTCAAACACAAGGGTTCATAGTAATTGGCACTAGAATTTAAAAATGAACTACAAACCCGAAGAGAGAAATGTTGAGAGTGATAGGAAAAGTTCTATGGATGAAGAATGACAGGTTGTTCCCAAATGGGGTCAGAGAAAATCATAAGGAAAGATTTAAACAAACTGATTTATTTAAATACAATTGTTCTGTTTCACAACACTTGCCTTGGATTGAATATATTTGTGATGAGAGTCTGTCTTTTGATTTAGAAACTTCGTTCTAACTTTAAGATCTCAGGTTAAGTTCTAGTTGAGGGGCTTCTTTTAAAATATACCCATTGAAGGTGCTGTCAAGCTACAATCTGCCCTTACTTTATTTCTAGGGCTTTGAAGATTGCATAAATGGCAGGTTTATATTTATCAAAATTTTTACAAAAAGTAATTTACCTTAGTCATTGGTTTCAGTCTCATTTTCATTGGCTGTAGTTTTTGAAAATGCAACCCTATTGTTTCAACATGATTTAAAGCTATATTTAGGCTTTTTCCTAAATCTAAGGCTTAAAATGTCAAGTTTTGAAATATATAAAACCTTAAAAATCACGGATTGAGCAAAGGTATGAGACTCAAAACACTTCCCTTGTCTTCATTTGAGCAGTGCATCTATTTCTCAATGGTTCACTTTTATAGTAAACTGCCATCTGCAAGCACCAAGGTTGTAAAATGTCAATTCCCTGGTCATAGGTAGCATGCCAATAAGACATTGATTTGAAAATTTAGTATGCTGGTAACAGGTATACTAGTCCACCTTGGTCTCCAAATTTTCAAAAACTTGGTTTTGGTAGCCATATTTTATTTCATAAGCAGTTCTGTTTATGAAAAAAGCAACTTTGGTGATTAAATGTAAATATGGTAATGATCGTGTGCTCTAGGATTCAATAATACTAACTTTTCTATGTGATTGAAGAAAGTCGTAAAAGATCTGACAATGAATTCTTCAGTCAATAGAAAAAAATGAAACTGCACCTCAGCATAATGAAAAACGAAATTTTTCATTTTTGTGAGCTGGGGCTGTGCCTTGACACAGCTAGGGGGAATAGTAAATTCATTTTTAGGTCACTCTTTTTCAACTTTTCAAATGGGAGTTAATATCAAGTTAGTTAATATCAACTGTCTACATCTATGATGTTAATATTAAGTAGAATATTAGAAACATCTCCCTCTTCCAGTAAGGGATCAGAAGAACTATATGTTCTACCTACATTTTTAATTCAGATAATCCATAATCGTAAATGTTTTTATTTTATTGTAAAATGCAAAGGACATAAAGAATAAAGAAAATTATCCCTGAGACCCATTTAAGGAAATTCACACCATAAAAGTCTGTTAAGTCTTTTTGTTTGGTCCATTCAAAAGTATGAAGTTTCTAGTGCAGTGTCACATTTCTGTCAGTGTTGCCTTGTTTAACCATGAAGATATATAGTTGCAACTAATTAGTTAAATTTGACAACGTTTTTTGTGTGTAAAAATTCAAATATTGGCTTTCTGATGATTTCTGAAGACAGTTCTAACTTCAAAGGAATACAAAAACTTCTAATGCTGTTTAATGCCATATGTTTTTAATCTCTTTTTTCTGACTTTTCACATCTGTTTCAGTTTTATTCAGCACCCACTACTATCAAAAACTGCCTAATTGCATAAAAGATATTTTGTTAAGGGCTTGTTTTTTTCCAAAATTTTCAAAGATATGTATGGTTATGTAAGTTTCTATTTAACCTATTCAAAACGTCAGATTTAATTTTTGCTCTCTTTGTTCCTTGAAGTGTTTATGTTTTGTTTGTATTCTTAAATATTAGCTGTTTCATTTTAACACTATGTTCTGGAGTGACTGTTTAATCAGCATGTCAATCAAAGGGGGAATTGTGTTGGTTTTCTTGGCTTCCCTCCTGCTCCATATTAATAAAATACCCTTTTTGGCATTTTCTTTAAAAACAGTTTTTTGGTATTCTCTTTTTTTTTGGTACTTCCAATTTTTGAATAAATTGAAAAACAAAAACAAATCTCCCCCTGAGTTTGAATAAATGGCTTGCCCCCCCCCTCTATATTTTTGTGAATTGATGCCACTGTGCTTACACAAGGAATGACAATATTCCATTTTTAGTCAAACTTGTATGTGCTCTATGAGCATGCAGCTGGATATGCTCTGTTCAAAGTTCGTGAGTTTGAAGAGGCTGGTGCATTCCTTCCCCAAGTGGAACAGTCAGTTACTGATTTGTCCAGATTCAACAGTGTAGTGAAACTTATGGGTTTTAGCCCTTTCAAATCAGCTGCACATGCATTGGAAAATATGAATGCTGTCTCAGAAGGTAGGGTTATTTGATCATTAGATAAAGGAAAAAAAAATGTTGAAAATTGAAATGCTCATGTTGGTGCTGCACAATATGTTTTTACATTCTAAGACTTTGACAAGGCTTTTGATTCAGATAAATTATTAGAACCAAGACAAATTTTAATATTGACTTTTTTTTAAAGAGAAGAGAGCGTATAGGACCAGGGCAGGTATGAAAAAAGTTCCAAAGCTGCCAGTAGCATAATTCAACAGAATTCCGAAAGCTGCCAAATCTCTCAACAAATTTCACTAGGCCATGGAAACTGCCAAGTAGCATTGCTACTAAGCTACCCCACTTTTTCCACAGCAGGACCAGGGTATTTCTTTTTTGAAGAGGCAGATGGGGGCTAAACTTGAAAACAAGCATTCTAATTCACTATTTTGTATAGAGCAACTGATTTGTCCATATTCAAAGGTGTAAAGAAACTTGTGGACCTTAATCCCTTAGTCCCTTCACTCTGCTGCATATCCTTGCAAAGAATGTGGTTCAGTTTATGTAAAAAAAAGTAGCTACAGAAACTGTTGAATCAATGAATAAATTTTTTTTTCGAATTTCTCCTCTAAAAATATGCTTTGACTTTCAAGTATGCCTAATGTTCTAGATGTTCAAGTTTAGCATATTACTCAAACATAAGGTTGCTGTTTAATATAATGCCAAGAAAGAAAATATATTGAGAAGCCAGTCCATGAATTATTCCATTATCAGCAACATTAGGATTAAAATGGCATATGTTGAGATTGTGGAATATTTTCTAATTTTGCCAGGTGATGTTAGCACCTTTTTGTACACACCTAGCTAAACTGCTACATGCAGTAAAACCTTGATGTACTAGTGTAATGCTTTTTTCTGTAGACTCAATTCATGTGTATTGGAAGATATACCATTTTTTTTGTAATAGCATAGAATGGAAATGGTATTCAATCCCATTTTTTTAAATGGTAATTTGTAGTAACAAAAAACTGATAATATTAATATGCAGATTAATGGAAGCTATCATTTTTGGCTTAATTATTGATAATAATAAAAAGTTAAGCTAGAGTTTTTTCCAGTAAACTCCCACTGAAATTCCAATGTTTAAAATTAAATCTTTATGCATGAACCTGAGTAATAATGATTTAAAAAAGTCATACTCTGCTTTCTAATCTAGAATTGTCGATAGTTCATATTCCCAATTCTGATTTTTTTTTTTTGTTTTTTTTTTACTATTATTAATATAATTTTTTTTTTATTTGGGCAGACAGTATGGACTATTTATGACTGGATGATTATCTGGGCAGAGTTTATGGGACTTCCAACTCTTTAAATCTATTGACAGGGTTCATGTTTAGATGGAATAAATTTTATTCTACTCCTCCTGTGTAATGCCAATCATTCTGAAATGAGCAAGCATATTCGAACAAAGGAGGTATAAATCTTTAAAGAGTGAGAAGGGGGCGCCTAGTTTATCAAGAAGCTTAAGGAGGAAAACAAAATCGTTAGCTTTGAGAATGATGCTGTTAGTATGGATATTTCACTTTATATTAGGAGATAGTGCAATGCCTAGGTAAGTTCAAGAAGAAACAGAAGTAATAAAAAGGCATAATGATTTGAGAAAACGCTTTGGTTCTGTATTTAATTTACAGCAATTGACTTGTCCATAAGTCTGAGGAATCAGATGATTGTCATTGAGGATGCTTATATGGATCCTCCGTTGAGGATGCAACACTAAAGATCCTCCAATGGAACACACGCTCACTATCAAAAGAGAAGCTAGACCAGCTGTTTATGCATATCATAGGCAGCGCGCTAGCACCGCCTAAGTAAAGAACGATGTGGGCACAATGTGTTTTTGGTTTTTTCTCCATACCCAGGCACTTCGCATTGAAGGAGCTGTTGTAGAAACTTCGAAAAGGACTTATTCGATTGGAAATTGGAAAGGCTAGTGCCCTTTTTAATAGTCGAAAGTGATTTAAGGGCAACTAATCCCCCTTCCACTCCCACCCTCCCACGCCCACCCTCCCATTTCTGCTCTTAAAGTTTAACCAAATCAAAATAGCGTAAGGGTACCCAAGCTATCAAAGAAAGTAATTTTTTTGCGAATGGTGTCAAGTTTTCCATTTGAGGTCAACCATACGAGGTATGAAACTAAATTAAACAGTACTATTTGTGTCCAGGTTTTTAAAAGGGTGTATGTTGTTAAAAATTGCTGAAAATTTTTCTCCAGCATACATATAGCAGGCCAAACTATAAAGTGTTAAAAAACGAAAAGAATTAAAGTATTATTTTCTTTTTTTCTGAAAAGACTATGTCAATATAAAACGAACAGAAATTAATTTAAAAAAAAACTTTTTCCACAAAATAAGTTTTTCAAAGAAAAGTAAAGCACTCCTTTAAACAAAAAATGAGCAAAAATAAAATGAAGTAATCTACCAAGCGTAAAACTGCCCCAAATCAGCATCGACAAATAAATGAAACCCAAAACGAACAGAAATTACAATAATTAACCAAGTCAAACTCAAAACGAGCAGAAATTAACATAAGTTGGTCTCAAAACCCCTATTCCTTCCCAAGGCCAGAAAAAATTGGAGTGCTTTACTTTTCTTTGAAAAACTTATTTTGTGGAAAGTTTCTTAAATTAATCAAAGTAGAAGATACACATGTTATATATCTCCAGGAAACCCTTCTTGACCAAGAAAGTACATTATGGGTAGAAGGATATGAGCTCTACAGGAAAGAAAGATCATCAGGAAGGAAAGGAGGGGGTGTGGTTATTCTTGTAAGGAAAGATGTTAAACACAACTTCATAATACCAAAGGAATACCCTAACGAGGTTGATGTAGTTGGAGGAAAAATAAGTATTAAAGATAGAGGAACACTAACAATAGGCTCCTTTTACAATCCCAATGGTAACCAGGAAGCTAAGGAATACCTTACAGAAATTGCACCTAAGATGATTCATCAGAAAGTAATAATAGCAGGAGACTTCAATGCTCATAGCCCTACTTGGGGAGGAAAGAAAACCAACAAGGCAGGCCAATTTTTAGAAAACCTTTTAAATGAATCCCTAGAAATGTCAATAGCTACACCACATGGTATGAATACCTATTATGACTGCAAAACTAACCTTTTTTTCCACCATCGACCTACAACTAATGCCAAATAAACTATTTAGATACTCAGAAATAAGTACAGTCCCTCACCTACTAATAGACCACTATGCCATACTGGTAGAAATGTTTATGAAGAAGAAGAGCATACACCAAAATTTTTACAATAACATGCAGCAACATTTAAAATAAGCAACATTTTAAGAAATGTTGCCCCCCAGCAGCAACATTTTAAGAAATTTAAAATAAATTTCTTGTGAATTATTATCTCAATTAATCAGTAGTTGTACCGAACCAATCGTGCTCAAATCCTCCCTCAGGGCCATACTGTGGTGTTTCTTTTGTGGATGGTGAAAATTTCCCCTCAGTAGAGTGCAGAAGGTCTGTTATCATTGTAATATCTTTTCTTGTTTTAGTTTAAAGCTTATTCCAATAGACAATGCTTAGAAGTCCTCCAAAAAAATGTGCCCCCAGATTCCACCCCAAATACCAGTGAAATTGATACCTATCTTGGCTGGTCAAGCTCACTGCATCTAAATGGAACCCAAAACAATCCCCAACAAAAATAGTAGTTTATAATGTTCCCCCAGAAATACCCATTCAGGAGTTAAAAGAAGGGCTCTCAGATAGGGCTGTAAACAAAATCCCAGTTGAAAATGTTACCCAACTTGGTAAACCTAACTCTAATGGCTTAAAAACAAGCAGATCCTTCTTATTTACACTGAAGGAAAATATTAACATCCCAGAAAAGTTATTCCTATTTGGGCAAATGAAATCACACAAGGAATAGAAACCAAAGCCAATCCAGCGTCAAAAGTGCTTCAAGCCGGAGTACACAACAAACAAATGCATTGAGTGTCTCAGGATGTATAGCGATTATAAACCAATCCATCCCAAAGAGTTGGCCAATTGCAGTAACACTTAGCTTATGTGTATCAATTGCAAAGGCCTACAGGAATCTACACGCAAATTATCATGCCCTGCAGATAAGAAAAGATCATTAACACCAAATAGCAACAGAGAAGGCCATTCCATACACCTTTGCAGCAATGGAAGCAAATGCTGCCCAACAATACCAAATAAAGCCCGTAATGAAACCAAACAAAACCCCCAAGTCAAACGCCCCCAATGTATCAAGTACCCCGTATAAAACACCATCCTCTAAGCCCCCTAGCTCACATCCCTAACAGAAGGAATCACCAAGTAAACAAGCCTCCTTGTCTTGTGAGATGTGGTCCGCCTGCCCCCCCCCCCCCTCCCAAGAAGAAACAAACCAGAAACACTGCCAGGAATTTTTCCCTTAACTGACAAACAGGATGCACAACCAAACATGCAATTCCCAAATATATGCTTATTCATTCTAAACTGTAATGCAGTTCAGGCCATGAACATACATCAACTACAGAAAACAAAAATCATTGCAGAATTGGCCAAAATCTACATCCTTGATGATATGCTCATTCAAGCAAAAAAAGATCTTGCTTTACTTTTAACAAAGCTGAACACTGATACACAGTCATATGAAAAATAAATCAACAAGACAACACATATCAATACTCCAGTGGAACGTAAGATCACTCACAGAAAATAAGCTAAATGAACTAATATCTTTTATGAATAATAATTCCATTAATATTGCTTGCCTCCAGGAAACTCATTTAACCCAAAATCAACAAATTAAGTCTCTGGGATACACTATCCCGTGAAAGGATAGATCATCAGAGAGAAAAGGAGGTGGTGTAGCTTTAATAGTTAAAAATAATATAAAATTCTGTGGCATCAATTTTCCGGATTTTGCAAATTATGTTTATGCAATAGGTATCAGTGTTTTGCTGAATAATACAAAAACCTACATAATAAGCTTTTATAACCCTAATGGCCAAACTACAGATGCCATGGATTTCTTGAAATATACAAATAATTCTAATATGTTAAAAAATATCATTATTTGTGGAGATCTCAATGCCCACAGCCTTTTGTGGGGGAATAAACCAGCAAATAAAGCTGGTAAATTGATTGAGCATATGACTTCAAATAATACTGAATTAGCTGTTGCTACCCCTCCAAACCTGAATACATATTTCAACCCCAAAAGTGGCAGATTCTCCACAATTGATCTACAAATTGTGTCATTAAACATTTTGAATAAAGTTTATATAAATAAAATTGATAGTCTATGTACTGACCACTTTGCTATAGTTTGCTCCCTAAATGAACCTGCTGAAACTCTATCACATACCTCCAAATATATCAACACTAAAGCAAATTGGTCTATGTTCCAAAATAAGCTAAATGATGAAATTACAAGTTTCACCCAAAATTCATGCATTTCAAACACAACAGTTGACACACATCCTGAAGTCTTGGCATCTTTACTAATAAATACAGCTAATCATACTATCCCCAGGACAACACCCGAGAAAACCTTCCCTAATCACATTCCTAAAGCATGGTGGAGAAATTAGTGCTCACATAAATTGAGAACAAAAAAGGCAGCTAGGAGAGCATTCATAAAAAAAACCATCACCTACTGCGTATTTAAAAAAATTACAAGCAGAATCTAATCTAAAAAGGACTATAATAGATGCTAAATATAACTACCGGAATAATTTTGCAAATAATCTCTTCAGAGAAACACAAGAGCCAATTATACACAAATTCATAAGCCATATCTGTGGGAAAAAGACTTCTCCCAACCCACTCCTGTATGAGCTTATACATAATAATACTCATTATGATAATGATAATGAAAAAGCTAAGCTATTTGCCACTCTTTTTGTTAATAAACTAACATCAAATAATCGAAGCAAAATGTCCCCAATTCCTATGAACTCAAGTTACCAACCACGCCCAGGATCCGAGTATATAACTAGTCCATTTTCAATCCAGGAAACGAATAATGAAAAACATCATGTTAGAACTAAAACTAGACGCAGCTATGACAGTATGCAGCCTATATGGATAAAGAAACTCACCCTTTCATGCAAACAGGAACTGATAAAGTGTTATAGTCACGGTTTGGCATCTTCTATGTCCCCCAGTATATGGAAATGTTCGTCCCTTCTACCAATCCTAAAGAAAAATAAACCCGAAGATAACCCTGAGTCCTATAGGCCCATAATGATTACTCCTGTGATGGGGAAAATAATGGAGAAAATGATCTATTACCGACTCCTCTGGTTTGTTGAAAAAAAAATAATATGATCCCTCACACTCAAACTCGATTCAGGAAACACCACTCCTCAACAGATGCTTTCATTTTGCTAACAAATGCAATAAATGAATCATTCTCAAAAAATAATATCCTAGTTGCAACTTTCCTAGATTTTGAAGGGGCATATGACGATTTGAACCACCAAATTCTTTTAAACAAACTTGCAAACCTTGGACTTCCCCCCACGCTAGTATCTTTTATAAAATCCTTTATAGAAGTGCGAAGTTTCATTGTTTGTGTTGGTTCAGCCTCTTCACCCCAAAAGACAATAACCAAAGGCCTACCTCAGGGAGCAGTCCTCAGTTGCCTCCTCTTTGCCCTATATCTCTGGGACATGAACCTCCCCCACACGAATCTACAATATGCTGACGATCTGGTGCTATGGTCATCTGGCAACACCTTCGAGATAGCACAGTCAAATCTGCAAAAGTCACTTCCAATTGGAAAAATTCTCAAAACGATCAGATTTATTCATTACACCTAGCAAGTCCAAAATAATTCAGTTCCTTTAAATGCGAACCATAAGATTGTAAGACCAACTCCAAATTGAACAAACCATTTAATAAACAACCCTAATCATTACCTTGGTCTCATGCTTGACCAAAAACTCAATTTCCACCTCCACACTTCTTTTCACGCCCTGGGGCTGTGTGGAGACAACCTTACTCGATCTTCATAAATTACACACTCGACCCCACCATGACATCGGGCTCATCATACATTGTGTATGTGCAAAGGTAGGGAGGCAAAAAATTTAAAAAATACAAAAGTATATAATACACGACATATTTGGTTTTAAAAAACCCACAAGTATCAAGTTTCTGCTTATGGAGAGTGAATTAACAACAAAAAGGGTGAGACGTAGCTTTCTCTTGATAAAACGTCTTACAAAAATTGAATCAAATAGCTCACACACTCTACATAATTGGTTAGGAACTCCAGCCATGTATAGAGGCATTGCAGATGAATATGCCAATATTCAGAAGAAGTTCCCCGTACCGGCAAAGTCTATTGCACCTACTTTCCCCCAATCCCCTCCATGGAATGGGTCAATTCCCATAATAAATACTGATTTCTCAAAGTGAAATAAAGATTTAACCCTCATTGCTTTTGTCCAGAAAAAATTTGCTGAATTTAATACAATTACCTATAAAACCACTTCCAAATCATGTTCGATGTGGAAAAAATGAATGAGGACGTCGCATCTAGTGCTATCCGTCCTCATCTGAAAATAGCACTGGGAGAGAGTTTATATAATAGCGTATTTATAATGTCTGCTGAGTTAAATGTCAAATTCATGGCTTTAGAACATCTTAAGGAAAATAAACCTTTGATTGCAAATTCAAATAATATTATTGTATATTCCGACTCTTTATCAAGCCTTGAGTTGCTGGCCTCAGCTCCTCAATATAAGTTGGACATTGACACTTATCATTGTCTCAGTATTATAGATAATCTTGCTTCAAGTGGCATAAGAACTTATTTTCAGCACATTCCCAGCCACTCTGGTATAAGTGGAAATCATCAGGTTGATGAAATAGCAAAAAATGCTATAAATATTGACCAGCCAAGTGGGAGACCAATCACCATTAGAGATATTTACCGATGGAGAATATCAGTTATTATGTTCAATAAGAAAACTTCTACTCTTTCCCCCTTTCCCAATAAATACTTTTCTAAAATTTATCGTAGAATTTATTTTGGTACAAATGAACTACATTTTCTTGCATTCTCGTATCAGTTTCCTAATTCAATTGCTTCAGTTCTCCTGTCCCCTCTTCGCAGGTATTGTATTAGGAATAATGAAACAATTGACCACTGCCTATTTGAATGTAATTAATTAAAAAAAACTTTCCGAAAAATAAGTTTTTCAAAGAAAAGTAAAGGCCATTTTAAACTTAAGCTCAGGAGATACAAATACGTATTAAATTTCAAACTCAAAACGACCATAAATTACTATTAAAGAATAAATGAAACCCAAAACGAACAGAAATTCAATAAACAATCATAGCAAAAAACATACAACAAGTAATAATATAAATTAATAAATAGATCTTAAAGCGAGTAATGTTTAGATTGAATATGAAAATCAAGCTTAAAACGAAAACAAATATTTTGCTATTAAAGTATAAATGAAACTTAAAAAGAACAGAAATTAAATAAACAATCAATGCGAACAAACATACAATATATATTAATATAAATGAATAAATAAATCTTAAAACGAGTGAAACTTAAACTGAATATGCAAATCAAGTTTGAATCGAATAAAAATAACTACAAACAAGAGTTTGGGTATCTTCTCACTGCAGAAGCTTGAGACCTACTGCGTCATTGCCATTATAATGAAAAAAATTTTTTTATTAATTAAGATTTTAGGGAATAAATATCAAAATATTTATATCAAGTTGAAAATACTAGTTTTTTTTTCAGTTAACTCATTTGAATTTGTTTTTCAGTTAAGTACAAATTATATTCTGGCTTTTAGAAAGCATAGGGGTTTTGAACCCTACTCATATTAATTTATGCTCGTTTTGGGTTTGACTCTAATATTTATTTTAATTTTTGTTCGTTTTGGGTTTCATTTATTTATTGATACTGATTTGGGGTAGTTATATGCTTGGTAGATTATATGATAGTCCTGACGCCAGGTGTTGAAAATGTGAACCATACCACGACGGAATGGGGCTGCTACGAGAATTAGCCTACCCTCCACCCCCTAAATTGACCATGCGGATTGAAAAATACCAATGGCACTTGCTTGGGAGTGGTGGAACACTCCGAAACTTGACATTTTGTTATATTTTGGTGTTTCATGCAAGAAAATGCACGTTCCACAAAGTTTGAGGTGCAGTTTTCCGCTCAAATAGAAATGCCTAGAAGCCATAGAATGTTTTCATAACAAACCAACACGATTAGTTAGAAAAAATGGCAGAATTAAAAAAAATGGCAAAACTATATGAGTCTTGAACAGTCTTGGAAAGTATAAACAAAATCAAATTTAATATTAGATATATAATGATATTAATTGTTGAAAGATCCATCAGTTCAAGATTTTTTTTTCACTGTAATTTTATTTTCATTTTCAATGCTGTAAGAACTGGAAAATAATAAATTTATAATATACGAGTAATTCGTTTTCAGTGAAGCACCAATAACGCAGAAGGCTTTAGGTTTTTACAGTTAGAGAAGGGGGCAGTATCCAAATTTTGTTTGTAGTGAAATTATATTTGTCTTGACTAATCTTGAAAAGAACTATTAAATTAAACTGAATGTTTGATGCATAATGATATTAATTGATGAAAGCTTATTATTTCAGAATTTTACTGTAGTTGAAACACTTATTTTAATTTTTAAGTACAATAGAAAACATTTGTAATATAATTCGTTTTTAATGCGCCGCCAATAACGCGGATGGATTTAGGCTTTTGCATTGAAGCAATAACCAAACTCATATTTGTAGTTATTCTTATTCGATCCAAACTGGCTTTGTATAGTCAATTTAAGTTTCACTCGTTTTAAGATTTAGTTATTCATTTACATTAATATATACTATATGTTTGTTCGAATTGATTGTTATTTAATTTCTGTTCGTTTTAAGTTTCATTTATACTTTAATATCAAAATATTTGTTTTCGTTTTAAGCTTGATTTTCATATTCAATCTAAGCATTACTCACTTTATGATCTATTTATTCATTTATATTATTACTTGTTGTATGTTTTTTGCTATGATTGTTTATTTAATTTCTGTTCGTTTTGGGTTTCATTTATTCTTTAGTAGTAATTTCTGGTCGTTTTGAGCTTGAATTTTAACAAGTATTTGTATCTCCTGAGCTTAAGTTTAAAATGGCCTTTACTTTTCTTTGAAAAACTTATTTTTCGGAAAGTTTTTTTTAATTAATTTTTGTTCGTTATTGATTGCAAAAAATTTTAAGTTTTTGTGGCATGGGGGGAATGCTTACTGTCCGATAATTCTTGACTTTAAAAAACGGATCTAGAAATTTCGGTTTAAATCGAATGAGGCTTTTTTCAAAGTCTGTACGATTACCTCTTTGATAAAAACCTTATATATGAACAATAAACAGCTTGCATAACTTGTGGACAGCGATTGACAACAATGAATGGATTGGAAAATAGCCCCAATAAGGGGGTTTAGACTATTTCAATTGCTGACACAAAGGGATCACGACTGTTTTGAATTGACCTTAATAGTATTTTGTGTGCCAAGGCAATTTTTCATATATCTCAGAGTATGTATTTTAACCTTATAATTGGATAATTATAATAGATTTCCTATGTGTTCTTCCCATACAAAACCCCTTCCCATAAGTTATAAACCCTCTTTAATAAGTTATGCCCCAGGGCATAACTTACAACGCCCACCCCCGGGCCCTGGTAGGGCTGTGTCGACACCGGAGTTTTTGTTATCAGAACTTTGAACTATTTTAACAAAATGTCTATCTCAAAATTTTTATGCTTTTAGGGCGTGTAGGAGGGGGGGGGCTATTTACCCTCCAAACTCTTTTGACTCTTAAAAAGTGAACAAGAACTTTCAGTTTTCAGTCAAATGAGACATCTCCTAAGTTTATACAAGCATCCCTTCCATAAGAAATAATGGGAAGGATTCGGAGAATCCTTAAATTACAACTCTTGCCCTGAGGGCTGTGGGGGATTTGTCATCCTCAAAGACATAATTTCCAGAATTTAAAACTACGTTTAATAAAATGGCTGTCTAAAATTTTGATTGGATGAGTTTGGGGAAAAGGTGGGCGTGAGAGGGGGGTTAGTTGCCCTCAAATCACTTTTTACTATTGAAAACGGCACTATCCCTTTGAATTTCCAATTGAATGAGCCTTTTTTAAAGTTTCTACGACAACGCCTTCCATAAAGACCTTATATGCCCCAGGTCATATCTTAAAAACTTTGCCCTGAAGGTTGTGGGGGAGTGTCCTCCTCAAAAACGTATTTTCTATCTGGAAATCAACTACGCTGAACAAAATGGCTATCTCAAAAATTTTGATTGGATGTGTTTGGGGAAATGATGGGCGTCGGGGGGGGGGGCTAGTTGCACTCCAATCACTTTTGACTATTAAAAAGGGCACTAGCCCTTTAATTTCCAATTGAATGAGCCTGTTTTGAAGTTTCTACGACAAAGCCTTCTATAAAAACCTTATATACCCCCAGTGCATAACTTAAAACCCTTGCTCTGAGGGTTGTGGGGAGTGTCCTCGTCAAAAACATATTTTCTATCTGGAAATCAACTACGCTGAACAAAATGGCTATCTCAAAATTTTGATTGGATGTGTTTAGGGAAATGATGGGTGTGGGGGGGAGGGGGGGTTGGCTACTTACACTCTAATCACTTTTGACTATTAAAAAGGGCACTAGCCCTTTAATTTCCAATCGAATGAGCCTGTTTTGAGGTTTCTACGTCAACACCTTCTATATAAACCTTATATGCCCCCAGGGCATAACTTAAAACCCTTGCCCTGAGGGTTGTGGGAGAGTTTCCTCCTCAAAAACATATTTTCTATCTGGAAATCAACTATGCTGAACAAAATGGGTATCTCAAAATTTTGATTGGATGTGTTTGGGGGTCTGATGGGCGTGGGGGGGGGGGGCTAGTTGCCCTCAAATCACTTTCGACTATTAAAAAGGGCACTAGCCCTTTAATTTCCAATCGACTGTGCTTGTTATGAAGTTTCTCCGACAACGCCTTCTACAAAAACCTTATCTGTCCCCAGGGCATAACTTAAAACACTGGCCCTGTGGGTTATAGGGGATTTTCGTCCTTAAAAATATAGTCTCTATCTGGGAATCAACTACGCTGAACAAAATGGCTATCTGAAAATTTTTTTTGGATGTTTTTGGGGAAATGATGGGCGTCGGGGGGGGGGGGGAGCTTGTTGCACTCCAATCACTTTCGACTATTAAAAACCGCACTAGCCCTTTAATTTTCAATCGAATGAGCCTGTTTTGAAGTTTGTACGACAACGCCTTCTATAAAAACCTTATATGCCCCCAGGGCATAATTTAAAACCCTTGCCCTGAGGGTTGTGGGGGAGTGTCCTCCTCAAAAATATATTTTCTATCTGGAAATCCACTACGCTGAACAAAATGGCTATCTCAAAATTTTGATTGGATGTGTTTGGAGAAATGATCGGTGTGGAGGGGGGGAGGGGGGCTAGTTATACTCCAATCACTTTTGACTATTAAAAAGGGCACTAGCCCTTTAATTTCCAATTGAATGAGCCTGTTCTGAAGTTTCTACGACAACGCCTTCTATAAAAAACCTCATATGCCCCCAGGGCATAACTTAAAACCCTTACCCTGAGGGTTGTGGGAGAGTATCCTCCTCAAAAATATATTTTCTATCTGGAAATCAACTACGCTGAACAAAATGGCTATCTCAAAATTTTGATTGGATGTGTTTGGGGGAATGATGGGCGTGGGGGGGGGGGCTAGTTGCCCTCCAATCACTTTCGACTATTAAAAAGGGCACTAGCCCTTTGAATTTCCAATCGAATGAGCCTGTTTTTAAGTTTCTACGACAACGCCTTCAATAAAAACCTTATATGCCCCCAGGGCATAACTTAAAACCCTTGCCCTGAGGGTTGTGAGGGAGTATTCTCCTCAAAATATATTTTCTATCAGGAAATCAACTGCGCTGAACAAAATGGCTATCTCAAAATTTTGATTGAATGTATTTGGGGGAATGATGGACGTGGGGGGGGGGCTAGTTGCCTTCCGATCATTTTCGTCTATTAAAAAGGGCACTAGCCCTTTAATTTCCAATCGAATGAGCCTGTTTTGAAGTTTCTACGACAACGCCTTCTTTAAAAAACCTTATATGTCCCCAGGGCATAACTTATAACCCTTGCCCTGAAGGTTGTGGCGGAGTTTCCACCTCAAAAATATATTTTATATCTGGAAATAAACTACGCTGAACAAAATGGCTATCTGAAAATTTTGATTGGATGTGTTTGGGGGAATGATAGGCGTGGGGGGGGGGGGAGGGGGCTAGTTACAAACCAATCACTTTCGACTATTTAAAAGGGCACTAGATCTTTAATTTCCAATCGAATGAGCCTGTTTTGAAGTTTATACTACAACGCCTTCTATAAAAACCTTATATGCCCCAAGGGCATAACTTAAAACCCTTGCCCTGAGGGTTGTTGGGGAGTATCCTCCTCAAAAGTATATTTTCTATCTGGAAATCAACCTTTGAATTTCCAATCGAATGAGCCTTTTTGAAGTTTCTACGACAACACCTTCTATAAAAAAACCTTATATGCCCCAAGGGCATATCTTAAAACCCTTGCCCTGGAGGTTCTAGGGGAGTGTCCTCGTCAAAAACGTATATTCTATCTGGAAATCAACTACGCTGAACAAAATGGCTATCTCAAAATTTTGATTGGATGCGTTTGGGGGAATAATGGGCGTGGGGGGCTAGTTGCCCTACAATCACTTTCGACTATTGAAAAGGGCACTAGCTTTTTGAATTTCCAATCTAATGAGCCTTTATTGAAGTTTCTAAGACAACGCCTTCTATAATAACCTTATATGCCCCCGGGGTATAACTTAAAACCCTTGCCCTGAGGGTTTTTGGGGGAGTATCATCCTCAAAAGTATATTTTCTATCTGGAAATCACCTACGCTGATCAAAATGGTTATCTCAAAATTTTCATTGGATGTGTTTGGAGAAATGATGGGCGTGGGGGGGGGGTGAGCTAGTTACCCTACAAACATTTTTGACTATTAAAAAGGGACCTAGCCCTTTAATTTCTAAATGAATGAGCCTGTTTTGAAGTTTCTACGACTGGGCCTTCTAAAAACAACATATATACCCCCAGGCCATAACATAAAACCCTTGCCCTTACGGTAGTGGGGGAGTGTCCTTCTAAAAAATATATTTTCTATTTGGAAATCAACTACGCTGAACAATATGGCTATCTCAAAAGTATGATTGCAGGTTTTTTGGGGAATCATGGGCGTGGGGGGGGGCTAGTTGCCCTCAAATCACTTTCGACTATTAAAAAGGGCAGTATCTTTTTGAATTTTCAATCGAATGAGCCTTTTTTGAAGTTTCTAGGACCACGCCTTCTATAAAAACCTTATATGCCCCCAGGGTATAACTTAAAACCCTTGTCATGAGGGTTGGGGTGGAACGTCCTCCTTAAAAACATATTTTCTGTTTAGAAATCAACTACGCAGAAGAAAATACCTGTCTCAAAATTTTTTATGGATGTTTTTGGCGGAATGGTGGGTGTGGGGGGGCTAGTTAACCTCAGATCACTTTTGGCTATAAGAAAGGGCACTAGAACTCTCAATTTCCAATTGAATGAGCCCCCTTTGAAGCTTCTACGACGAACCCTTCCATATGAAGTGCCTCTGAAAAAAAAAATAATAATAATAAAACATTGGAGCCGTCTGGCCTTTACTATAGGCAACGCTACAGCGTTGCCTCTGATATGCTGACGTCTGCACAGCATTCCTTGCATTGTAAACTGTTAAAGTGCTTCAAACACCACAAAATCTCACTAACAGCCAAGAGCCTAGCTGACTATACCTGCACACAGAGCAGAGAAATTGATATCTATCATCTTATATTTGAACTCCTTGAGTCGAAAGATCTACTGAAAGATATCTGAGAATATCTAATAAATAAGAGACAACCAAGCCAGTAGCTCTGTAGCCCACAGAGTGAAGCAAAAGGAAAAGGGCTAAATAGCATCAACTGAAAAGCCCACCTGTTGTGAAATAGAAGAAGAAGAAGAAGAAGAAATATTCAAAGATTGGGATACATTGTCAACCCAACTCAGAAAGAAGAGGGGCCAATGATCTGATTTTCAGGACGCATGCCTCGATTGACTACAGTTGATTGATTGATGGTTGCCCATTACGTTTTGGTAACAGGTTTCTATGGCTTCTGTGTCATCATACATTTCCATCCAATTGTTAGTAAGGTTGCTAAATAATTCGAATCACAAAATAGGAGGGGGCCTTGGAGAGAATTCTTCCCAACTGATTGATTGTGATTGACATGACAAGTGTTTTTTGTAGATTGACAGGAATTTGAATCCCAGAGATATAGAGGGATGCAGCAAAAATTAATTTGTATAAATCTGGGGAGAGGGGGGGGGGATTTTGCTGTTGTTTTCATTTTTTCAATGAAAATCTTCCAAAAAGGCCATTTTTTCTGTAAAAATTCAATGGTCATTTTTAAAATCTAGTATGGGAGCAGATGCCACCCCTGCTCAATTGGCGCTGCTGAATACCACCATCTTTTTTCAAGTGGGTCATCTGGGGAAACCACCATCTTTTTTCAAGTGGGTCATTTGGGACATAGCTTAATAAACAGGAAATAATTTGACAAAACGATGGCCCCAGTTTGTGGAACTGTGCTTCTGTTACATCTGCAGCATTTATTTGGTTGATTTCCAATACCTTTTCAAGATTCTTTCTAGTTGAAGCTGTCATTTATGGCTGTATAAAAGCATGTCTATATCACACTATCCTATCCATATAATTATCCACATTGATTAAGAGAAAGAGGTACCCTTTGCCCATTATCAAATGAAAACAATTTTAAAGTCTTAGCTCCCCCCAAAAGTGTCTTGTTTGCCTTCTCCCTTCAATTGACTAATTTTTGTAGTTGCTTTTGCAGATACCTTAACATTACTCAGTCGTAGGAAAGAAAGTATCACTTACTAATTTGAATAGTCAGTATATAGCACAAGCAAAAAAAAAGCAATGTTGTATTTATTGTTTACATATATCCACATTGATCCAGAGAGTGGAATTCTCTTCATTATAGCATTGGTAAAACATAATATTTTAAAAATCTTAACCTCCCCACCTACCTCTGTAAAAAATTAATACATATGCCTTTGCAACTACTGTAATTGTTTTGTTCAGTAGTAAAAACGATACACTATTAGAATATAGAATGGAGAACTTAATAATAGAAAATAGTAGAACTTAAACTATTAGTAAGTATGTGGTACAAGTACATAAAAAAAATAATGAACTATCAATCAAACATTTCTCACTAAACCTAAGAATATTAATAACAAACCAACAGGAATAATTAGCAAACGTAATCATATAATCAAAGCATTACATATATATATATATATATATATATATATATATATATATATATATATATATATATATATATATATATATATATATATATATATATATATAACATATATATTATAAGTATAATGATAAATAGTTATTGACACTAGAGAGTGATGAATTAGGATTAAAGTAATGGACACTTCTTACTCAAATCTTGAACACTTCGAAATCTTTGAACACTTGTCCAAATTGATTCCGTTGCTGCGATTCCGTCCACCAATTTTTCGTGGCTACTTTTAAGTTCCCATATAATGGATGAATAAACAGTTTGTGTTATTTTCTCAAGGGCATCTTGTGAGAGTTTGACCTTACCGAGCTCCGTCGCTATATTTTGCTTAACAAGATCACTAATTGAGTCATTAGCCTGCGAAATTTCCGTTCTTAGTTCAGAAATCTCAAGCCGTAGTTCCTTCTCAATTCCAAGGCTAGCAGCAGTTTCCATGTAACAGTTTGGATTTTTATTCAGGTCAGCCATTACTTTTTGATGGATGCATGTTTACTGGCACTGCATGCCTGTTTATTAGTTTCAAAGTCCATCATATTTTCAGTCGTAAACATATTCAATTAACAAATTCGGTATTAAGGCCGCCATCATTTTGTTATGAAAAGTATCCATCTATGTTTATTGTTTCTATAAGCAACTCATTGTTTTCTCTGGAGTCTAGATTTTATATTTGTAGATTTATTTGTAGGATTTTCATGCTGAATTTCTGAAAAGCTTTGTTCAAATAACCAGCTGTTAAAAGTGAAAACTGACGTGTATCTAAAAGCAAAATTAGGAATCCTTAATGTAGTTTCTGCAGGAAATATGTAAGGTTAGTAACCTTGGTTGTTATGCTTAATTTAATAGGAAAGTTTTCACTGATATACCTGTCAGCTAGAGTTATAATACAGTATATCTCTCAGTTTATTATTTTTCCTCTCATGTCTGTACTTTCCATAGCCATTATGTTTATATTCTTTAATAATAATAGATGATTAATAATAATCACAGTTTTAATTAATAAATATTGTGCTATAGGAAACTAGTCAAACGGGTATCTGTCAATAGAGAATTGGATTGCAAACCATGGTTTGGCATTGCGTTTATAATATTTAGACTATTGGTTTTTGGGGTTTGGGGGGGGTAAGGTACCTAGGTTAGATTAGGTTACGTATTTAATATATGCTATGCTTTATCCCCCCCCTAATGTGCAAATATATAGCCCCAATTTGTTTTCATCATATTTTATTTCATTAGCATTATCCAATTCTCGCGTGGGTACCAGCTGATGCATAAGTACCTAAATATTTAATCATATAATTATAGGTGTCCTGACAGACGATCTCCGCTTGTTTCTTGAGACAAATTTACCAAAGGATGATGTAGTCCTTGGTGTTATTGAGCCTAAGCTTGGTGCAGCAATTAATGAAATGGTGAACATCAATTGCCAGCACACAGGGGTTGTCCCAGAAGTCGTAAGAGGTATTAGGTGTCATTTTGCTTCTATGATCAAAGGATTTACTCCACAATCAGCTTCTGTTGCTCAGCTTGGTCTGGGCCATAGTTATTCACGTGCTAAAGTGAAGTTTAATGTCCACAGGGCAGACAATATGATTATACAGTCAATTGCCCTATTAGATCAACTGGATAAAGATATCAACACATTTGCCATGAGGATTAGGTAAGTTCGTGTATGAATTATATTTGTTTTATAATTAGGGTGCTATTGAGCTTTGGGGTAATCATCTCTCTCTCTCTCTCTCTCTCTCTCTCTCTCTCTCTCTCTCTCTCTCTCTCTCTCTCTCTCTCTCTCTCTCTCTCTCTCTCTCTCTCTCTCTCTCTCTCTCTTGCGCTTTCTAAATAAATAGGTTTTATTTGGAAGTCTTGACATCATTCCTTTGGAACATCAATTGAAAAAGTTCTAAAATGTCAATCAGTTTCGTCCTGTAAATCAAGGTTGCACATAGTGGGAGGGGGGCAACATTCGTTCAAACTACCCCAAGGAAAATCCTTTGACAGTCCCTATTCTTTCTAAAGATTGAATCTGTGTGTTTCTTTCCTGTGTATAGTGCTCAATAGGGAACCATAATTGTTGAGTTTATTTTTGAACCCTTTTTAATTTATTGACAATATTAAATCTTGCTTATGATATAGAATATACATAAAAAAAAGTTAATGGTTTAAGGATTCAGCTAAAATTGTTATGGACCCTCGGAGCTTTTTATACGGCAAGGGACAATAAATTCAAAAATAAAAAAAGTGCAATTTCAGCCAACTTTCCATGTTTCTGGACAGAGTCGTTCCCTCCCTCATTCTGTGTAGAGGTATTTTAAGAATGGAAAAGTATTATTTTTTTATTTCATTTAAATTTTGGGATTGAGATCTTAGATGGCTGCATTTAGTGTAAATTGGTTGTTCTAAATTCCGACTTCATAGGATTGTACAGTTAAAGCATCATACCAGTTTACAGGGGTTTTAGACTATCAGGGCTACTTTTAAAAGGGAAAGGGAATATAGATTGGTTGAAAGTGATGATGCTCATCTCATTGTGAGATACATGAGTTTCAGAAAATTTTGAGAAAGCCAGGTTGAACTGAATGAAAGTCAATAGTGTGATAGCACTTTCTGAAATATCAGCCTCGCCTCTCTCTTTGTAGGCAGGGTTGTTAATTTTCTCTTTCTTTCCCTAATTTTTCATTTTTCAGGAGTTTGCTAGGTGGTCTTAGATGAAAAGTCCAAGCAGACTATAGATTTTTTTATGGTTTACAATGCTCGTTTGGGTGTATTTCTTTTACTGAGATTAGGAGTATGTCGTTAATGAAATTTGTAAACAAAACGTTTATATTTTTTACTTTTTTTTTCTTGAAGCTTTCTTTTTCCAGGAAGAATTCTTTGGCAACCCCGATCTCTTAGAAACATTGGACATTTCAGAAATGTTTTCACTGTTTACACTTTGTTAAACTTTTACTAAGTTATTTTTTATATACCATTGCATTTTAATTGTTTAAAAAAGGTATTGAAATTCTATAGTATAAGAAGTATGGAAATTCCAGCAGAGACAAGGAGGCAATCGTTTCTGTGTCTAATAATTGTTTAGGATGTGCTAAATATATTATATAATAAATAGCTGTTTTGCAACGGTAATTATGCATTAAATAAGGCACCGTTCATTACCTATTTGAAATTGTAGATTTTTTCTTTAATATAATAATTTTGTTTCTGTTTTGATTAGCTGTGTGATTTTGTAAATCAACAAAGCTATTGTTTTGTTTTTAATACCTTATAAATGTTACGTTGTTCTTCCTCTTTTTATGCAATGTCTGTTTCTGTTGTCCTTGCAAAATAAATGTGGGTAAAATTTTTTATGCAAGGTCTGTTTCTGTTGTCCTTGCAAAATAAATATGGGTAAAAATTTTTATGCAAGGTCTGTTTCTGTTGTCATTGCAAAATAAATGTGGGTAAAAATTTACTAGTGAATTTTCTCCTTTGAGCTAACAGGAAATTGTTACTAACAATTGGGATGGTGGAAACAGGCCTTAAGTCAATTGCGAAACCTGTTTTTAATTTTATTATTTGATTTTTCATTCTTAACTCTTTTTTTAACTATCCTGCGTTCAATGTAGGTCATTGCAGTAATCTATTGAACCCCGGGTGAGTAAAATATACTTATAGGTAATATGAAACATCATTAGTCTTCGCCTCACTTGATCCTTATTTCAACACAACATAACCATGTTCTTTTTTATGTATCAAACAGGAAGCAAGAGAATGCTTTTAGGTTAAGTCACCAGCTATTTAGTCATCAACTCATAAGCTATTTGTGTTCAAATAAAGAAAAAGTCAGACTATTTTTGTTTTTTTGTGTAGTCTGGTCAGATTATTCAGTATAAGAAATGTAATAGTGGAAAGAAAATAACTTAAACAAGCGTATAAAAACTAGGAAAATTCTATAGAATATTAAACGAGACATCTGGATTTAACTAATTAAGGATGACTTTGAAGTGTAAAAATTAATCATGGATCAATCATCCTGAAGGCTTTAATTTTAATGCTGTAGTCATACTATCGCCGCGTAAAAAACAGGGCTATGGAGTCGGAGTTCTAGTAAATTTTTGATGCATGGAGTTGGAGTGGGTATATTGAAAATGTCTGGATCTGGTTATAAGATATAAAATCTAGTTAAATGGAGCCTTGAAACAGGGCTGTAGAGACATTGGTTATAACTTATAACCGACTCCTCAGTCCTGGTAAAAAAAAAAGTCCCACAGTCCTGGTTAAAGTATCAAGGGCATCAAAATAAAAATATTATGTTAGTTCTCTGGATTTAGGTCTATTCGTTCATTAAAGCCGGGGTTTTCGTAGATTTTACTTTTGTTTGTTTCATAATTTAGAAGTTTTTAAGACAGTAGCACATTTTCGTTAGCATTGTTACATCGAACTGTGAAAATAAATAGGTAAAACTAATTGGTTAAACTTGACAGCGCTTTTAGAGGGAAAACAGGTAAGATTTTGGAACGTTTTATGGTCCATCGAAACGAGTTCTTTGTTTATACTATTTTTGTCCATAACCTAGTTAAAAGGATTTCAGGTGTGTTTTTTTTAGGTCATTTTATGAGGCAAAACCGTCTTTACATATTTTATTTGACATAATATGAATGACAAAGCTTAAGAAGTTAGTCAGTTATTCTCCAGAGATATTAAACCCATTTTTTAGAATATGTTAGAATGTTTTTATATCCATTTGTTAGTATCGATTCAGAAGCGTGATTTTTTCTTTAGTTGCATAAAGAACACCCATTAATAAAACCGATTCAATTTTGAACAGCCGAGAACTATCTCACACGCTAAGGGGGAAGGGGTAGAACCAGCCACACCTAACTTAAAACAGCAAGAAAAAACAGATATTTGTCAGTTTTTGTTGTACAGTCGTAATTTTGGGATTTTATTTCTAGTATTTTCTATGCTTCTCGTTTTCGTTACAGGGAATGGTATTCGTATCATTTTCCGGAGCTTGTGAAAATAGTTCCCGATAATTATGCCTACGCTCGATGTGCTCAAATGATTGGTGATAGGAAACAACTAACAGCAGAGAAAGTACCTGAATTAGAAGAGTTCCTTATGGATTCTAGCAGAGCAGTGGCTATTGTTGACGCAGCTAAAATGTCTATGGGTATTTTTTTTAATTCTTGCTTTTATATATTTTCTCCTAAGCTTGATATACTGTACAAAGTCCCTTTTTTCTTATGAAAAATAATAATAAATTGTGTCCACTTCGCTCTTTACTTAGGCAGCGCCATTGCGCAGTCTATGATTAATTAAAATCACTATCAATTAATAAATGAGACCAAAACGAGAAAGAGCACAACATCACTTGCGCAAGTAGTCTTAGTAGTAGTAGCCGCGAAAGTTTCAACTTAATACTCTTAGCTGCTCCTAAGATATTGTAGATATACAATATAGTGTCTTGAGATTTTGCCCAACATTCCCTGAACTCTTTTGATAAACAGGATGCAGGTAGTGTCTTGAGATTTTCCTCAACATTCCCTGGAGTTTCACCTTAATACAATTGGCCTTTTCGGACAAGCTTGGGATGAAACATTCACCCTTTCCCAATTATAAAAACTTTATGTAAACAATGGGCAAATTGTATAATTTACATCTGCTGCCTTGGGCTGGGGGATGCCTACATAAAATTATAAAATTTTGATCTTTTTTCTTGGGGGGGGGGGGGGGACAAGGGGTCTGGTTGCCCTCCACTCACTTTTGGATTCCTGGAAAGGGTACTTGAACTTTCAATCTCCAATGGAATGTCCCCCCCCCCCGAAATGTCCATGACAACTTCTTCCATTCGAAATTACCTGGGGAAAGAAAAAACAGTACATAGAGCTCACTTTGCTCTTTACTTAGGCAGTGTTATAGCACTACCATGATCGTTAGGATGTGTGTTTGTGTGTGTTACCCTATAAGATTCTATGTTAATTAGGCAGACGTCTGCTGGCTCACGTGCATGAATTTCAGGGGGAGAGGGGTATCAGGCAATTCTGGACAACGAAACTTACAAGTTATATGAAAAACTTAGAGTGTTATACTACTAATACTAACAATTAACTGCAGTACCAAGTCGCCTAAGGCCAACACAGCTACGCACACTCCTCTTGCATCCCAATCTATTTAAAACCTCCCTCTTTACACCCTCTATGAAGTTCCAACTTCCCTTAAATATTTTCTTCCGACCTCACATGTTATGGGGGATACATTTTGGGATTGGTTGGGGTGGGTAAGAACTGTGGCCTCTCCTTCCGTTTACTTGTATGGTAGTGAAAGACGTCAAAATGGCTGGTCTAGAGAAAAAAAACTTGTACTCTGTCTGAAGCCCCCTTCAGCCCCGACTTTTGATGTTATAGTTACTTTTTTCCTCGGTGCTTTCAGAAATGAGTGTTGTTGCACAAGAGCGAAGTGATAAAAAGTAACAGTTAAAATAACAGAAAACAGTAAAAAGAAAGCTAGAAAGAGCAAATATAAAGAATTACATTAGGCTGGAGGATGGGGTGTGCGTAGCTGTGTTGGCCTCGGGCTGCTTTGTGCTGCTGTTAGGTGTTAGTAGTAGTAGTAAGCTTTAAACCTACTGAATGAAGGAGGCATTACTAGTCATGGACAAAAACAAGTTTTAAATTAAAAATTAGAATTTAAAAAAGCTTTGCTTACGAAATAATTACCGATTACGCAATTGGAAGATTATCAAATGAAATATGAAAGCTTAAAATGAAAAATAAACTGCATTTGATTTGACCATAGTAATAATTGTTCATAGTTAGCAGTGAGAGTATTTCTGAATCTATTGATGTTTGAATTTCGTCATAAATCTGGGGAGTGAAGCTCCTTTTCTTTCTTGATATATTGATCGGCGATTGTTTATTTACCTCTCCATATTAAATCTAATTGCCCTTTTTCCACAAATGAATAAGAACCTCTTGGAACTTTGGAAATAGGAAATGCTACATCCTTAAACAAGGCTTTTTCAGTGATATTGTTTGATTAAGGTCAACCAAAAAGCTATTATTTTTTATTGTAATGCAGTTCCTATTAAACTTATAATTGTTATTAAATTACTGTGTTTTTGTGAAGTCAATAACCAATGCTCTTCACTGTATGGCAGAATTTGGGCTTTCAGGATTCTGAATGAACGATTGTTTATAAGCATTATGCTTTTTTTAGGAATGGACATATCTCCGATTGATTTGATTAATATAGAAAGATTTGCAAAGCGTGTTATTGGTTTGGCTGAATATCGCTTGGAGCTGGCAGAATATTTGAAATCGAAAATGCACCAGGTTGCTCCTAACTTGGCAACACTGATAGGTGAACAAGTTGGTGCTCGCCTCATTTCCCATGCTGGCTCATTGACTAATTTGGCAAAGTATCCGGCCTCAACAGTTCAAATCCTTGGGGCTGAAAAGGCGCTCTTCAGGTAAGCTGCTTGTCTTCCTTTTTTTTTCTTATACACAACATTTTAAATTAGCTGTATATCACTTCGTTTTTATCACTAGTGCTGAATGCCTTTATTGGTTTTCATTATGAAACTTTCGCAAAGGCAACTTAGTTCTGTTTGATGGCCAAAATTCAATATATGAAAAAAAAAATTAATAGGTCCAAGTCTTTGAAAAAATTTAGTTTTAAATCTTAATACACATTTTCAAATTGAGCCAATACATATACAATACATATACAATACATATACATATATATATATTTAGAAATTTTGGAGGAGTATTTTTGGCAAAAACTGTTTTGGCGATGCAGCAACGCTAAGACCGAATCGGGATCCATCACGTAACTTTGACCACGCATTAGCATTTCAAGCCGTGGGGGGTTGAAAAAGATAAGGCCGTCTGAATGTAAGAGCCGGGAAGAGAATATAAGAAAGGCTGGATACCCCAGGTTAGGCTAGAATGAGACTAAGAGCCTATAAAAATATTTGAATCCGTTTTAGATGGAATTTGAAGCATAGACTTTGAAGGGGATGAGAGGAAGGATGAGCGTTGGCCAGTGTGTTGGTCTCTGGTGGCCTAACACTACGATGAGCCTGTAGTAGCAACCATAAATGCACAGAGGTCATCGTCTGGTTTTTTGTTCTGAGGGGAGAGGGGTTAGTTTGTTTTACACTGAAATATTTAAAAAGTCCAATGGGGACTGGAAAGACTTGATGAAATGTATAGGGCTATCCATTAAACTAGTTTTGGATTGAATTATTCCCATTTTTGGGGGTTATGTACCTTTTATATTTTCAATAGGTTCTAGCATCAACATATTAAAAATGGTCAGACACTATTAAAATGACTTTCTTGGCCAAAAATATTAATGGAAGTACATGATTAAACAATATGGTTTCCCTCAAGCAATAGAAATATTAGTTATGTTTATTTATTGCCTTTGTCCTAAAATCTATTACTTAATCATGTGCTTCCAAAACACTGTAAATCGAACTGAAGTGTTATTGGTGTCGACCAAAGCGTATGGGAAACTTCTGAGAGTCGAAACCGTTGCTAGTGTCGAAGAGAAATACCACTACGTCATCTAGGATTTGGGGAATTTGTTTGACACAAAACTGTTGTATACTTGTCTTTTTGGGTAATTTAAAAGGAGGGGGAGGCTACTGAAAGCGTAATTGTGTTTCCACTTGGCCAATAAACCTAAAGCCAACCCTACTTAACCCGCCTAGACTTTCCCATGGCCTAACTTGTGCAGAATGGATCTTGACTTTAAGTAATTCGTTTAAATATAAGATGCTGGTTAGTTATCACTTACAGAGAAATTGCAACTTTAGTCCTATTGCCTTTCAGATTAATCGTACCAAATGCTCAATTTCCTTTGAATTTTTTATTTTTGATTATACTCGCCAGACTCTACACTGCGTTTGGTGCTAGAAGTCATATCTTGACATGTTGAACCGCCGAAGCCCCATCTCTTGTGACTTTCTCCTTTTCTTTGGATGTATATTAAAATAATGACGAAGGGGCTACTGTCATTCGGTATTAGTCAAGAATCTTTGCGATGGTCCAACATACACCATTGATACACCACCTATTACTTTTACAACTTTCTTATATCACTTTTTGGTATTTTTATTTGAAAAAAAAAAAAAATCCCCCCCCCCCACATCTTCGTTAAGTATACGGTTTTGGGCAGGTGACACTTATTCTCTCCCCGTGATTTTTTGTCCCCGCTCGTTAGACTCTGAAAAATGCTTTTTTGGTATTTCCATTTTGTTTTTTTTTTTTTTTTTTTTTTTTTTTTAATAAAAACTCTTGGCATTGGTATCACAGCTCTAACTTTTGACACTTTCTGATAGTCTCTGTTCTTTATAAAACTGACTTTCGGGATATAATGGAAAAAAATGTCATTATTCTAAGACAGATTGAACTAGATTCTTTTGAAAGAAAATTAACAACTTGTTGCAAAGAACCGAATTACAAATTGCAAATTTTTACAAATTGCAATTCGTATCTTTACGAATTGCTAAGAACCGAACTACCTAGTGTTGCTCTGCAATTTTATACCATATTAGAAATATAAATTCGTAGACATACTAACAATTTATGCTAACTGTTGGAGAAATAGTGACGGAGTGCTGAAGGAATAAGGGGCAACGTATGCTGATGAATGTAAAAATAAATATACAAAACAACAAATAAAAAAAAAAAAAAAAAAAACGAAAATAGTATTTACACGCTTGCTCACAGAGTTGGGAAATTATAATATAAATACTTAGAAAAAGATCACTGAGCTCCGCCCCCCCCCTCTCCCTACCAAAAACTATGTGCTTATGATTTTTTTGGTGATACTATTTTACGTTTATATTGGAGACAAATGGCTTTACAGTAGCCGTATCTCCATAGTAAGAGTAATGGAGGGGAAATTTAGGTCTAAGAGAGAAAAAACATATTTTTATCTGGCATTACTCAGCAAAATCATAGAGTTAATAAATCTTGTTTTGCTTTACATTAGGCCCAAAAACGAAAGAACTTAACGTACGTGAAATAACATGATCTTCATAATTAATAATAATTTCTTTAAAATAATTCAATACGCTTCCTTCCAAAAAAATAGGCTGGATACAAATAAGCTTAGACTTAAAAAAGCCATAGATACCACCATTGAGAAACATTAGCGTTAAGGAAAGCTTCTCGTTTTCTTTTTCATTGCCCTTTTGCTCCTTAGTGATTCCAATATCTAATTTACATTTTTAATAAAAGACATAATAATGGAATTATAAAGACCTATCTTGCTAAGAAATGATGCTAGCAGTCATTCTTCTGCGTTTTAGCAGCCAATCTGCCCTATAAGTTATGAAAAAAGAACAGTTACTGATTGGATAGAAATAATAATAATTGCTTTTATCGGCATAAATGCCGACAGCTAGCAGCGGACGTCGCACAGCAATAAGATGGAATGTAAATGGGAAATGCTCAGTTTTTTTTCCAATTCATTTTTGTCCCCCTTCTTTAAACCTCCTTTATCCTTCTATCTACCTTCTTCGTTTTTTATTATGAGACCTTTTTTTGAAAAAAAAAGTCTTCAGTCTGGAATTTCGCTGTCTTAATCAGATGTTTGAGACTGTCTAACTTTTTCCCCCTTTCTTGTTTTCACTCTATTTCTCCTTCTTTCTCTTTCTCTGTCTTCTCTCTCCTCTCTTATAGAATTTCTTTGACCCATTTCTAGAGCTTTGAAAACACGTGGCAATACTCCAAAATATGGCTTGATTTTCCATTCCACTTTTATTGGACGAGCCGGTGCTAAGAACAAGGGACGAATCAGTCGGTACTTGGCAAATAAGTGTTCAATTGCAACCAGGATTGATTGTTTCAATGAAGCTTTTCCCCCTTTCTTGTTTTCACTCTATTTCTCCTTCTTTCTCTTTCTCTGTCTTCTCTCTCCTCTCTTATAGAATTTCTTTGACCCATTTCTAGAGCTTTGAAAACACGTGGCAATACTCCAAAATATGGCTTGATTTTCCATTCCACTTTTATTGGACGAGCCGGTGCTAAGAACAAGGGACGAACCAGTCGGTACTTGGCAAATAAGTGTTCAATTGCAACCAGGATTGATTGTTTCAATGAAGCTTTTCCCCCCTTTCTTGTTTTCACTCTATTTCTCCTTCTTTCTCTTTCTCTGTCTTCTCTCTCCTCTCTTATAGAATTTCTTTGACCCATTTCTAGAGCTTTGAAAACACGTGGCAATACTCCAAAATATGGCTTGATTTTCCATTCCACTTTTATTGGACGAGCCGGTGCTAAGAACAAGGGACGAATCAGTCGGTACTTGGCAAATAAGTGTTCAATTGCACCCAGGATTGATTGTTTCAATGAAGCTTTTTCCCCCTTTCTTGTTTTCACTCTTTCTCCTTCTTTCTCTTTCTCTGTCTTCTCTCTCCTCTCTTATATAATTTCTTTGACCTATTTCTAGAGCTTTGAAAACACGTGGCAATACTCCAAAATATGGCTTGATTTTCCATTCCACTTTTATTGGACGAGCCGGTGCTAAGAACAAGGGACGAATCAGTCGGTACTTGGCAAATAAGTGTTCAATTGCAACCAGGATTGATTGTTTCAATGAAGCTCAAACTGATGTCTTTGGTAAAGCCCTGAGGTAAGTTTTTTTTTTTTTTTGCAATTGTTGTTACATCTGTGAGCGAACAAGTCTCGTTTCAGCGAAAAATCATTTCCTTAATCTCCTTAAGAAGGTAACCATTCTTATCATAACCTGATTCTAGTTTGAAACGATAGAGATTTTTGTTGGTGTGATGCTATCATATTATGTTCCTTAAATGTTTTTGCTTTTTGGATGACGCTAGCCATGGCAACATAATCTAGTAGTTTATTTTTTTTTGTACTTAAAAGTTTAAGGTTTTTTCGTACTTTCAAACAAGCTTCTTATTGTTTTAATTAAACGACCCTTGTGTTTTAGGAGTGGGACAAAAAATTATTGGGACAAATTGGGATTCTTAAAGAATTGGGACAAAATGTTATACTCCTCATATACGTAATAATTTCTCTTCTTTTAAGTTTTAATGTTGCTCGTTACTGCTTCTTACATTTTTATTTCATTCCTGATAATTTTTTAAATAATGCAGGGATATCCGGCTCCCTCTCCACAAAAAAAAAACTCTAGGTAATACAATCCCGGTGAAAATTTCCCCTGTATAATTACCATTAACATCTCAACATGTAAAATTGAGTAGGCAAAAAGAAAGTAAGACAAATAAAAAGAATGTCGCATAGGCATTTTGGCAAAAGTTCCTCCTGTGGAAAATCCCCTGCAGGAAATTTACCGTCCTCCACCCGAAAGATGTATGCATTATTTCCAATAATAAATACTATACGTAAACCACGGGCAAATTTCATAACTCAAAAAACCTTTCCCAAGGGGCTGTGGAGTGTCATTTTATCTCCAAATGCATAGTTATTGGATCTTTCAACTATGCTGAGCAATATGCTAAGCAATATTTACTGAAAAAAATACAAATGAATGTGCATTGTCAGTTTAATATACATATACTGATATTTAGTAATCACAATGTTAATATTATTTGATTTATTAAAGTTGTAAAAGTAAAAACACTTATATTTTTTTCAGTAAAGTGCAAATTGTGTCCTGGCCTTGGGAAGGCATAGGGGTTTTACGCCCAACTTATGTTAATTTCTGCTCGTTTTGAGTTTGACTCGGTTATTCATTATAATTTCTGTGGAAAAAGTTTTTGTAATTAATTTCTGTACGTTTTATATTGACATAGTCTTTTCAGGAAAGAAGAAAATAATGCTTTAAATCTTTTGGTTTTTTTAAGACTTTATAGTTTGGTCTGCTATTTGTATGCTGGAGAAAATTTTTTGCAATTTTTAACAACATACACCCTTTTAAAAATCTGGACACAAATAGTTGTGTTTAATTTCGTTTCATACCTCCTCCAGTTGACTTGAAATGGAAAACTTGATACCATTCGCAAAAAAATCTGCTTACTTTCTTTGATAGCGTGGATACACTTTCCTACGACAACTCCTTCGATACGAAGTGCCCTGATCTAAACAACAACAACAAAAAATCACACATTATACCCACATCGATCTTTACTATAAAAATTGCAAGCCTTCCAATCACTTTTGACTAATAAAAAGGGCACTAGGCCTTTTGATTTCCAATCGAATGAGCCCTTTTTGAGTTTGTACGACAACGCTTTCTATAAACAGCTTATATGCCCCCAGGGCATAAATTACAACCCATACCCTAAGGGCTGTGAGGGTGGTTGTAATCATCTAAGACATAATTTCCAGAAATTTCAACTACGTTAATCAAAATTTTGATTGGATGTGTTTGGGAAAATGGTGGGCGTGAGAGGGGGGGGGGCTCAATTACTCTCCACTCACTTTCGACTATTAAAAAGGGCAATTTCAATTTCCAAACAAATGAACCCTTTTTGATATTTTTACAACAATTTTCTATATAAACCTTATATGCCCCAGGATATAACTTACAACCCTTGCACTGAGGGCTCTGAGGGGGGGGTTATCATCCTAAAATACCTAATTTCCAGAACTTTCTACTACGTTGAAAAAAATGGATATCTCTAAACTTTGATTGGATGTGTTTGGGGACATGTTGGGCGTGAGAGGGGGGTTAGTTGCCCTTCAATCACTTTCGACTATTAAAAGTGCAAGTTTTTACAACATCGCTTTCTATAAAAACCTTATATACCCGTAGGGCATAACTTAAGACCCTTGCCCTGAGGGTTGTGGGGGAGGAGGTGTTGTCATCCTTAAATACCTAATTTCCAAAACTTTAAAATACGTTGAATAAAATTGACATCTAGACATTTTCATTGGATGGGTTTGGGAAAAAGGTGGGCATAAGAAGGGAGTTAGTTGCCCTCAAATCACTTTCAACTGTTAAAAAGGGCACTAGCCCTTTGAATTCCGAGTCAAAAGAGCTTTTTTACTAGTATCTACAACAAAGATTTTAATAAAAACCTTATATGCCCCCAGGGCATAACTTATAACCTTTGATCTGAAGACTATGGGGGGAGTGTCCTGCTCAAAGGTATAATTTCCTGAACTTTAAACTGCGTGAGACAAAATGGCTATCTAAAAATTCCGATTGGATATGTTTTGGGAAATGGTGGGCGTGGAAGTGAGGCTTGTTGCCCTCCGATCACTTTCGACTATTAAAAAGGGCACTAGCCCTTTGAATTTCCAATCGAATTAGCCTTTTTTGAAGTTTTTACGACAACGCTTTCTAAAAAAAAACCTTATATGCCCCCCAGGGCATAACTTACAACCCTTCCTTGCCCTGAAGGCTGTGGGGGAGTGTCCTCCTCAAAAATATAATTTCTATCTGGAAATCAACTACGCTGAACAAAATGGCTATCTAAAAATTTTGATTGGATGTGTTTTGGGAAACGGCGTGCGTGGAAGGGGTGTTATTTGCCTTCCAATCACTTTCGACTATTAAAAAGGGCACAAGCCACTCCAATTTCTAATTGAATGAGCCCTTTTCGAAGTTTCTATGGCAACTTCTTCGATACGAAGTGCCCTGCTCTAAAGGAAAAGATAATAAATAATACATTGTGCCAACATCGTTCTTATATGCCCTCAGGGCATAACTTACAACCCTTGCCCCGAGGGTTTTGGTGGAGTGTCCTCCTCAAAAACATATTTTCTATCTGGAAATCTACGCTGAACAAAGTGGCTATCTCAAAGTTTTGATTGGATGTGTTTGGGGGAATGATGGGCGTGGGGGGGCTAGTTGCCCTCCAATCACTTTCGACTATTAAAAAGGACACTAGTCACCCCAATTTCTAATTAAATGAGTCCTTTTTGAAGTTTCTACGACATCTCCTTCGATACGAAGTGCCCGGCTATGGAGAACCAAAAAAAAAAATAATACATTGTGCCAACATCGTTCTTTACTTAGGCAGTGCTATTGCGCTGCCTATAAAATGTAAAATTCCACATTTTTGAAGACGGGAGCTTGAAACCTCCACAGTAATCTGAACCGCTGAATTTTATGGTGTGAATTTCATCAAGATTCGTTGGCCTTTAAGGGGTGTCCCCTCCCCTTCCCAAAAATCAGGCGAATTTTCTCAAGTTCGTAGCTTTTGATTGGCAAAACTAAACTTAACGAATCTTACACATTTGAAATCAGTATAATAGGCTGATCCTTTTGATATGTCTATTGATATCAAAATTCTATTTTTAATGTTTTGGTTACTATTGAGCCGTATCGCTCTTACTTACGGTATGTTACAACAGACTTTTTGAAAACTGAACAGGGAACCGTAGAGGGATATTAGTTTTTGGCCTAACAAAGCAGTTACTGTGTCTGGCACCTCGTTTCTCCTCCAAAGACTAGGACCTGTTTATACCTGACCCTTCTTTTGTTGTTTATTTTCTTCATCGTTTGCTTTTTGTTTATTTTATTTTTTATCTGTTTTTATTTTTTTTATGTTCATAAATCTTTTTCTGTTGGGTAAAATTACAGTGACTACAAGCAGCAAATTACTTGATTAAAAAGGTAGTTACGAGGTTTTAATATACATTTTTAATGAAATTAGCATATTTATATTCTTTCGTATTGCTTAAAATCATTCCTTTCTGCTTTATTAAAGCAAATTATGCAAGCGCATATTTCCTATTGGAGATGAAACCCTTCATCCCTTCTATTTATGTGATGCTGATAAATATATATATATATATATATATATATATATATATATATATATATATATATATATATATATATATATATATATATATATATATATATATATATATATATATATATATATATATATATATATATATATATATATATATAGAAAAGTATCCTTATTATGTCAAGTTTGTTCTTAGATTATAATTCATTTCTTCTTCAATTCCCAGAGACCAAGTTGAAGAAAGGCTGAAATTTTATGAGGACGGTGAGCTTCCAAGAAAGAATGTTGATGTCATGTGTGAAGCAGTGAAAGAAGCTGAGGTCAGGAAACAGAAATTGCTCTCTATCTCTTTTCCTCTCTCTCACCCCCCCTCTCTTTCTGTCTCTTTCCCTCGCCCATTCTCTCTGCCTCTCCCCCTATCTGTTGTTTCCTTTTTTTAATTTCATTCCTATCGGATCTATTTTGTAGTTTTTCTATTGGTATAGAATAGAATAGTTTTATTTATACAGGCAATCATAGTTTAGAATAAAAATTCCAACTAAATGGCGCAAGTACTTACAACGAAAACAAGAAAAACGCGAGACTATAACTTATTAAACACTGACATGTAAAAAGGAATGAACGAATTGGCGAAACGATTTGTTCTCGGAGTAGGCAATTGCAGTCTCACTTTGTTAGCTGACCTTGTGTTTATTTTATTCCTCATGACTGGTCGTAGAATCTCTATTTTTCACTGCTAAGAATAAATTGGCCAAATTTGTAGATCAAACCCAAATGACGTTCGTGGAGGGACGGTAGTTTTAGGACAGATAATGCCAATCCATAACTTACATATTTATCGGAAAGAATAGTTTTAAAGGCTCTTTTTTGTAGTGACTCAAGTTGATCGCCTAGGTAACTTGTGTTGTTGGCTTACGTTGTTATTGGCTTTTAGAAAAACCGAAACGACGTAGCAAGATAATTATGGTCATTGTATCAACATGATCACTAAACGAGCAGTCAACGCTATATGTGACACCGAGAATAGCACTTGGATACGGTGGAGGATGACTGACAAAGTCCCTTTTAAAAGGATTAAAGCGAAGGAATTTGGGTTTTTCCTTCGTTGATTTGAAGGCTGTTGATAGTACATTGGTCTTTAAGGTTGCTCATTATTGCATCGCTGAACTGGGGAGCTGCCTCAGAGTTTTCAGTAAGATATTTCAGAAGAACTGACAAGTCGTCTACGTACTTAAACCTGTCCTCAAAATCAGAAAGGACAAAGTTTATAACTGCTGAAAACAACAGCGCTGCTAGTTTCTTGCCTTGCGGAGCACCATACGTGAGCTCAGCCCATTTGGAGTTGGTGTCTTCAGGGAAAAGGCTGTAGACGCACTGGAAATAGTCTTGCAATAAATGAATCACTAAAAGTAGAATATACTCGCGTGCACCTATTGCGCGTAAATTTGTCACATCTATGAAATGGCGAATAAAGTCAAAGGCCTAGTGGTAATCCACTAGGAGCAAATCGACAATCGCACTTCCTTGGTCACTCGACAATAAGGTGATACATTCTCACTAAGTAAACAGTTGTGTTTTTTCCTTTCAAGCATCCGTACTGATATAGGTCAAGAGAAAGAGAAATCTGTGACATCAGCTGGCAGTATATAAACGTTTTTGTCACCTTAGACAGGTTCGGGGTTATTGAGATAGGTCGGAGTTGGTCGAAAGATTTGGGACCTTTCACTTTCGGTGTGACGCGAACGTACGCTCTCTTCCAAGCACTAGGGAACGCTTGGTTTGGAAGCACTGGATAATAATGGAGGAGAGTGGCTTAAGCGTGAGTTCTACTAAAATTTGTCCGAAAATGCGTCAACAGATCGGTAATTCAAAAAAGATATTATTGCTATCGAATATGACACAAAACCTTCAATGATAGATCGTATATTTAAATATGTGTATATATATATTACAGTGAAAGTTCGAAATCTGGCTAATGTCGACTTTCACTGGTGAATGTCCGAAATTCCTTTTTCTCTGCTTGAATTCAATTAGCTTTGCGAGTCAGTGTCGCAAGCTACGTTGGTAAAAGCTAGGTTAGATTAGATTATGTTAGGTTAAATTTGGTTGTAAATATCAGAAATGGGTTAAAAACTTAACCTAATCTAACCTAGCCTGTTATCATCAAGCCTTGTATTAAATGAAAAGTTGACTGGCAGCGCTGACTAAATCCAAGGTGAAAAAAAGGCATTTCGGATATTCACGGTAACATATATGGACCAACATAAGGAGTGAAAGATTTTTTTTTAATGTTTTACCCGTCTTGAAAAATGCCAAGGGAGAAATTCTTGGCTGAATTCGGTCAATAGTTCCTCTTAATTAGGTGCAAAGAGTTTCTTAGTAGGCAGATACGGAGAAAGGGAACTTTGGAGGGAAAAAATTTATCTCCGCCCTAAAGGCTTATGTCTTTTACGATTCGCTCATGTCTGTAGATTTTTTGTTTGCGAATTCGCAATAATTGGCAAATCCTGTTTCAAAGTGAAGATTAACTTGTGTGCTTTTTAGATCACAAGATAAGTGTCAAGATCAAAAGATAAGTCTGCTTTAAGACTTACGATAGATACTTGCAGTTTATTCTAGAAATGGAAGTAAAATGCCATTTTTAGATGTGTTAAGAGCTTATAATAAACATTCAAATATAATTTAACTTCCTTACATACCAACAATTATTGAGGAATTGAAAAAAGGGTGTATGTAGTTTCTACTTGTAATTTAAAAATCACGAATTTCTTTAACTCTGGTAAAGATAAGACCCCAGTTGCTCGTCAAAGAGGGGTGTATCTATGTACCGTATCTTGTGACTGCGGTAATTATTATGTGGATAGAACCCACCAAAATTCGGAAAAAAGTTGCAAAAATATAAGGATTATATAACTAGACTATCGACTTGATTCTTTTGATTCGGCTCGAAGCAGCTATATTTTCGGAAACTAACCATGCATCACTTTTTGAAAACACCGCCCTCATTAGTAATTAAATATAAAAAAACAAGTTTTTTTAACTGAAAGTAAGGAACGACGTTAAAACTTAAACGAACAGAAATTATTCCGTATATGAAGGGGCTGTCCCCTCCTCAACGCCTCGCTCTTTACGCTAAAGTTTTTTATTGCTTAAAAAAAATACAGCTGTGAGAAAGTCAAACTTTAGCGTAAAGAGCGAGGCGTTGAGGAAGGGACAGCCCCTTTCATATACGGGATAATTTCTGTTCGTTTTAAGTTTTAACGTCGTTCCTTACTTTTAGTTAAAAAAGACTTTTTTTTTATTTAATTTTTGAACGTTTTTGAATTAATGTAGGTTTTGGTTTTGGCTCACCGTACACGAATAATTAAAAAAAAATTGCATATTAATTTTACTTTTATTTGGTTAAATGGCTTTCTCGAAACTTGTTTAATTTTGTTTACGAACGTTTTTATTAGTAATAAATATACGTAACTTACGAATTAAATTACGTAACGAACTTCTATATTCATAGATTTTTAATACGTATATTTGGGGGCTCACCCCTAGTCAATACCTTGCTCTTTAAGCTAAAGTTCGAATTTTGTCCCAATTCATTAAAAATGACCCCTTAATCACAAAGGCCGTTAATTAGAATATATAGCTCTTATGAAAGTACTAAAAAATCTTTGGCTTAAAGAGCGAGGTATTTACTAGGGGGTGAACCCAATATTATGCGTAATATTTTCTGTTCGTTTTAAGTTTTGATGTTGCTCCTTACTTTCAGTTGAAAAACTTGTTTTTTTTTATTTAATTTCTGATCTTTTTCTTTAATAATGCTGGGAAATTGGGCGCCCCGTTCATAGCAATGTCCCTTCCCCCATGAAAACTTTCTTTATGGAAAGATCCTCCCATATAGTCCCCGACCCCCCCTACCCCCACCTACCAGAAAAAATCCCCCCTGAAAACGTCTGTATACTTCCCAATAACCAATTTTATATGTTAACATTGTGTAAAGTTCATAACTTTCAGCCCTCCCCCTGAGGGCTTCGGGGGATTAAGTCATCCTAAAAGACATATTTATCTTATTTTCGACCATGCTGAACAAAATGGCTATCTGAAAATTTTGATCGGGTGACTTTGGGGGGAAATGAGCGTGGGAGGGGGCCTAGTTGCCCTTCATTTTTTGGTCACTTAAAAAGGGCACTAGAACTTTTAATTTCCGTTCCAATGAGCCCTCCAACGATATTCCAGGACCACTGGATCGATACGATCACCCCTGGGGAAAAACAAATAAACACGCATCCGTGATCTTTTTTCTGGTAAAAAATGCAAAATTCCAAATTTTTGTAGATAGGTGCTTGAAACCTCTACAGTAGGGTTCTATTATACGCTGAATGTGATGGTGTGATTTTCATTAAGGTTCTATAATTTATATTATAGAACCTTTAGCTTTTAGGGGGTCTTTCCCCTTTTTTCTAAAATCAGCCAAATTTTCTCAGGCGGGTAACTTTGATGGGTAAGACTAAACTTGATGAAACTTTTATATTTGAAATCAGCATTAAAATCTGGTTCTTTTGATGTATCTATTGGTATCAAAATTCCGTTTTTTAGAGTTTCGGTTACCATTGAGCCGGGTCGCTCCTTACTTACAGTTCGTTACCACGAACTGTTTGATAATTTGGGTATTAAGCAGTTTGTTCGGGGGGCAATAGAAATTTTTAAGTTATGCAGTAATACTTCGTTAAATAGAAATTTGGGAGAGTCTCAGTGAATTACTTAAGAATACACAAATTTACATCAAAAATAACCTGATATATTACATAGTAAAACCAATAGTTAATACGAATGAACCTGCATTAAAAGACATTTTTAGTGAGCTGTATAAAAAGCAAGAATTGCTTTGTGGACTTGCTTCTTATTTTTTTTTTTTTCTGAATGAATTATCTGGTTTCGTATTTGTTTTTCAGGTCTGGTTGAACTTCCTTTAAGTGATGATGCTGGAACTGTTTTAACTTTTGTTTTTAGTTTTAAGGGTCAAGTATTCTATCGCAAGTCTAACTTTATCTGTTTGTGTTTGCTAATAACGGCAACTTGGATATTGAGCCGAAATATTCATTTAGTAAAATTTTCATTGTCTTAAAATAATTTTTTCGTCGCTTTACCTTTTTTTATTTGTGTTGTGGAAAGAAAATGTGGTCTTTTTCGTTTTGTACTTGCTCTCTTTTTTGTCAATTAAAAAGATTGATTTTTAATCATCAATCGGGCACAGTTATAAGTTTGGATTATTGTGTGGCCGGCACTTACCCCCTTCCCCTGGAAAATACCCCCCCCCCGCCAAAAATGCTTTCTTGGAAAACACTCACCCAACCCCCTGAAACCCTCCTCCCACCCTCAAAAAAAAACTTGGTTACGGTCCTGGGGATTATATATCAATTTCTGCCTTCAGTCCTCTTCTCGTCTCTCCCTTCGAACTAATTCTGTATTTATCTGATGGCTTAATGAGAGCTGGGATGTTTTGCTTTAAAATGCACCCTTTAACGTATCTCCTTCCCTCCCAATCTAAAAAACCATCAGAGAACACCATTGTAGAAGTCTAAGTGCCTTTTTAAGTTTTTTTTTTAATTTGTCCATTGCTTTACATATGACCATTGTCCATTGTAATTTGTCCATTGGAAACATAGGAACATTTTCCGCAGGGGAATTTTCAGTGGGGAGTAAATTTTCGGAAATAATTTCCTTTCAACGAGGATGTATTTTCCTGGAGGGGGGGTATTTTCCGTGGGGGGTAGACGCTTAGAACCGGATCATTTTATGCAATCGATGTAAAAAATCAATCCATGCAAAATTACATTTCGTCAGAGAACCTAATTTCGTCAGAGGTTGATATGCGTAACAGGAATTATGTCAAACTTCATTTTGACAGTCCTTTCCGGTATTTTGGTCTCTTTCTTTCACTTTGCAAAAGGATTTAAGGAAAATATATTAAGGGTATGGGGCAAGGCCGTATCCAGGGGGGGGGTACCCGCTTTGAACCCCCCTTCCCCCCCCCCCGAAATTTTTGACCGAGTCGAAAATTAGTCTAAAAAACCTGTAAAGACAAAACCTTACCAAAAAAAAATATGCTCCCACACTAAATCCTATTGCATTTTGTGGGTTAACGGTTCTGATCAGCTTACGCAATTAGGTAACCGTAGGTAACCCCATGTTCACCTGACCTTGCATAGTAAATTAGGGTTAATAATATGCGCTCTGATCAGCTTACGCAATTAGGTAACCCTATGTTCACCTGACCTTGCATAGTAAATTAGGGTTAATAATAGGGCGTATTATTAAATAGGGCGACCAATTGTTGAGACGGTGATATTTTGTGGGCGGCAACAACTTGCCCTTCGTGGTACCAACGATCCCGGCCCAATTTCAGTCTCGGATCCAGAACCTTCTCACAATGATGGCAACTTCCGAGCACTACTGCGGCTGAGGGCGAGACACGGTGACGATGTTCTGAAGAACCACCTACTTTCTGCGGCCGGAAATGCCACATATCTTTCTCCCATCATCCAGAATGGTATTATCGCCGCATCCGGGGAGCTTCTTCAGCAGTCTATTGTGGAAAGAGTAAACGCAAGTCCACGCTTTTCGGTGCTTGCCGATGAAACAGCGGACGTTTCGAATACCGAGCAGCTGTCTGTTTGCATCCGCTACACTTTCAAAGGGAACCTGCATGAGGACTTCCTTGGTTTTAGCCCAGTTTCTGATTTGACTGGGCAAGATCTGGCTTCATCAATCCTGCAATTTCTCGAAAGCCTTGGTCTTAATTTGAACAAGATGGTTGGTCAGGCATATGATGGTGCAGCAACGATGAGTGGGCATCTTAGGGGTTTCTAGGCTGTTATACGTGAAAAGCATCCGAAGGCGCTTTACGTCCATTGTAGTGCGCACAGTTTCAACTTGGTCAACTATTCTGTATGCTCTATTCTGGCGTTTAAGCATTTCTACGGTATCTTGGCACAAGTTTACAGTTTATACCATACTTCCCCACTTAGGACACAGAATTTAAAAGAGAAGATCAACGAAATACTACCGGATTCGAGGAAACATACTTTAATCAGACTCTGCGAAGCAAGATGGGTGGAGAGCCACGATTCAGTCGTGCGTTTTCTGGAGCTTTACCGACCATTCCAGCAATCCCTGGAAGCTCTAGAAGATAACGGAAATGCAGAAACTTCTGCAAAAGCGGCGCAGTTGCTGGACACGATGAACCAGTCGCGATTTGTTGTGTGTCTCCGTGTGGTCAAAGGGCTTTTCTCCTTACGCTTCCATTGTGCAAGACTCTTCAGTCAGTTGACTATGATTTGGCAGCTGCATGCAGGCACGTGGAAACTGTCCTTTCAAAAACAAAGGAAATGCGAGGAAATACTGCTACTGCTTTCACGGCTATTTTCCATGAAGCTCAGCGTTTTGCCAGCGACTTAGGACTGGAGATGACTCGTCCAAGGACGAGAGGTGGCCGGAGTATGCACGCAGACGATCCAGACCTTCTCAACCACTATAGAACCTCGCTCTTTATTCCTTTCCTGGACCACTTCACTTCCCAGCTGAAACAACGATTTGTACTTTACCAGAAACTTCCAAATTTGTCAAATCTCAGCGTCCTTTCTCCTGCCAAAATTGTTTCTGTCGATCTGAAGGCATTAAACCTGGAGTTATTGGTTGAATTGTATGGCGATATTCTTCCCAAGCCAGACTGTCTGAAGCAAGAAATTGAGCTATGGCGCATCAAGTGGGAGAATGTTCCGGTATCAGAGAGGGCTACTTGTGCTGTGTCTTCGTATCAGGCATGCGACGCTACCTTTTTTCCAAATATTTTTCTGCTTCTGGCTGTTCTTGCGACGTTACCTGTTAGCTCTGCTACTCCGGAAAGAAGTTTCTCAACGCTCAGAAGGCTCAAAACCTGGCTGAGAAATTCAACAGGAGAAGAACGATTGAGTGGCTTAGCCTTCCTTGTAGTTCATAGGGACGTTGACATCTGGCCTGACAAGGTCATCGACATTTTTGCAGGGAAGAAAAATCGTCGCCTGGATTTCGTTTTATAGATATTCGCCCTTACTTTTAGCTAAAAAAAAAAAAAATAAAATAAAAAATATATAGACTACTTCTAGCCTACTATTTGGCTTCTTTTTGCGCAAAAAAAAAAAAAAAAAAAGCTTGTATTATTTAAATGTATTTAAATAATTGTATTGTGTTTACGTTACTAAAAAAAAAAAAAAAAAAAAAAAAAAAATTCCCCTTTTATATACGAAAGTATGACTAGTGGACGCGTCCTCGTTCGCCCGGTGCAGCATAACGGTCTCGAGCAAACGTAATGGTGCGCGGGGATGTTATACATCGTCCATGGGAAAAAATCGGGTAAACCCCCCCCCCCCCGAACAAAAATCCTGGATACGGCCCTGGTATGGGGGTTGGGAAAAAGGATTTTCTTTAGTCGTGATCTATCTATGTCGTTTTCTCACGCCAGAAAAATGTTATTGTGCGAAATTTCAGAACAAATATTGAGCAGTTTTCGAGAAAAATGCGGGAAGGGGGATTCTTTTAATTGAAGATGCAGCAAAAAAACTGAGCAAGAATGAGGAAACATACCTAAAACAGCAAACATACAAATCACACCTTGTTACATGGTATTTTCAAAAATCTAAGGCCCCCCCCCCACTCCTTACTTGATGCCACTGTGTAAAGCCGAAATGTTTGGGCTTTTCGGTTATTTTATTCAATGTCTTGATTGGAATTTTAATCTATCGCTTACAAATTTCCGTATTCATTTTCTTCATTCTTCCTTGTTATTTTTAGGAGGTATTCAAATCATTGTCCAAAAAGAAGAAGAAAAAGAAGCGCGAGAGTGAAGCTGGCTTGAATGGAACATTGGAAACAACTCACGATGAGTCTGTAGCAGCGGAAACACCTGGGAAGAAGAAGAAAAAGCAAAAAATGGAAGGAGAAGAAGAACCTGTTGAAAATGGTGTAGAAGCAGACGAAACTCCTGGAAAAAAGAAGAAGAAAAAGAAGAGAGTAGAGGAAGCCGATGAATCCATTATAGCAGGTAACGTCTTAAACTTAAGGGTTAATGTTCCCTGTGTAATTTTTGCTATGTTCTTCTATCCTCCTAAGATTCTAGTAAATCAACAATAGACAGCCATTATACTATTGTTCCATGGCTGAGATTCAGCTCTATCCATCTACCGAGTAATTTGCTTGAAATTTAGTGTACATGGTTTTTGGAATGAAAATACCCTTGAAAAATGAAATATGTGATTGAAAATACACTTGAAAATGGGACGATTTTCCTACTTTTTAAGTAGGAAAACCTACCTTTTAGGTAGAAAAGAATATTTTTACCTCAAAAGTGAAAATACGCTTGATAAGGGGACGATTTTTCTATTTTTTAAGTTGGAAAACCTACCGTATAAGTAGGAAAAATATTTTCACTTTGAAAGTGAAAATATGCGATTGAAAATTCGCTTGAAAAGAGACGATTTTTCTAGTTTTTAAGCATGTATAGGTCCTCCCACAAGAAGGAATATCAAAATTGTGACTGTGAGAGGATAGATTGAGACTAAAAAATACAATGATACAAGTTTCTTGTCCTTTTGATGGAATTTATAGCTGCAGGCTTGTTGCAAAATCGCTTGTCTGAGAGTGAACATGTACCTGAATTTTAAACAAGCTTTCAGCATTGTTGAAAAATATCCTCTTCCTGTTCGTGTAAGCTGAGCACTTGATTTGACTTACTTGACTTATGTCTCCTGCCGGGTGCTGCTGGGCGTAAAGAGTCACTTCTGCCCCTTCCATCCGCTTCGGTCTATGGAGAGCATTTGCGCCTTTCACTTGGTCCGATGTTTGCCATCGTCAGGAACCCGGACAGGCTGTCAACTCATCGTTTCTTCGGTCGGCCACGAGGTCACTTCTAACCAAGGGCGGATCCAGGATTTTTTCGGGGGGTTACAAATTTTTTACTCAGTTTTCGACTAATTATACTGATTTTTACCTAAGTTTTACTAATTTTTGACTTATTTTCGACTCGGTCAAAAATTTCGGGGGGGGGGGTTCAATTCGGGTAAACCCCCCCCCCCTGGATACGGCCCTGCTTCTAACCGACTTTTGTGGGGTCAAAGTCAAAGATCGTCTTTGCAGATAAATGCAGGGGCTTTCGAAGTAAGTGTGTAAACCGTCGTAAGTTACTCGGGTCAGAAGCCGAGACTGTTTGGCGAGCTGCAGCAGCTTCTCGTTACTCACAAAGTCAAACCACTGCCTACCTTCAATCCCTCTCAGGCTCTTTCACTGGAATATATCTATCGTCTTTAGGGTAAGCTGAGCGGAAAACTCCTAAATGTCTCATGCTCGTGTCGAGGAAACTCAAATAAAATTCCACCATTAGTGTCTTCTTCCTATTCGTTTAGGATCAACAACGAGTTCATGTGTTCGATAGAAATTAAAATTCTTTAAAATTTAGAAATTAGCGTAGGATGTGTATAGAGGTTAGTAAATCATCCTACTACCCCCTACAAACATCCTACTACTATCCTCAAAAAATGCGGTGGTAGGATGTTCTTAGAGGATACTGAGAATCTTTTTGAAGGTTGTAGGGTATTTTTAGAAGTTAGTAAAACATCCTACATACCCTCAAAAAATGTGGTGGTTGGATGTTCGTAGAAGATACTGAGAATCTTTTTGAAGGTAGTAGGATACTTTAGAGGTTGGTAAAACATCAAACTTCCCCAGAAACCCAGCCCTCTATCCTCAAAAAATGTTTTGTTAGGTTGTACTTAGAGAATAATGTGTATCTTTGTGAATGCTGTAGCATATTTTAAGTGGTTAGTAAATCATCATACCCCTACAAACATCCTCTATCCTCAAAAAATGAGGTGGTTGGATGTTCTTAGAAGATACTGAAAATCTTTTCGAAGGTTGTAGGATATTTTAGAAGTTATTAAAACATCAAACTTCCCCCATACAAACCTCCTGTCCTCAAAAAATGCGATATTATCATATTAATAGTAAATGCTTTTATCCCTTGTGTTGATTGTTGCATATTTTCTGAATGGATTACAATATCTACTACCCCCTAATACTCTCCTTCTATCCTAACCTAACGGGATGGTTTGATGTAATTCGTGGATACTGAGAATCTTTTTGAAGGTTGTTACATATTTTTTGAAGCTGTTAAAACATCCTAATTCCCCATACCCTTAACCTTCTCACCTCAAAAAATGTGGTGGTATGATTTTATTACAAGATACTTAGAATTTATTTGTTTACATTAGCATATATTAAAAAGCTCGAAATTAATCACACTACCCCTACAAACAATGTGGTGGTTGGATGTTCTTAGAAAATAATGAGAATCTTTTTGAAGGCAGTAGCATATTTTAGAAGCTATTAAAACAACAAACTACCCCCAACAAACATCCAGTCATCAAAAAATGAGGTTGTTTGATGTTCTTAGAAAATACTGAGAATCTTTTTGAAGGCTGTAGCATATTTTTAGAGGTTAGTAAAACATCCTACTTCCCCCTACAAACATCCTTCTATCCTCAAAAAACTTGGTGATAGGATGTTCTTAGAAGATACTGAGAGTCTTTTGGAAGGTTGTAGGATACTTTAGAGGTTAGTAAAACATCCTTCTATCCTCAAAAAATGTGGTGGTTGGATGTTCTTATAAGATACTTTGAATGCTTTAGCATATTTTTAAAAAGGTAGTAAAGTATCATACTTCCCCCAAAAAATGTGGTGGTTAGATGTTATTAGAAGATACTGAGAATCTTTTTGAAGGTTGTAGGATACTTTAGAGGTTAGTAAAACATCCTACTATCCTCAAAAAATGTGGTGGTTGGATGTTCTTAGAAGATACTGAGAATCTTTTTGAAGGTTGTAGGATACTTTTAGAGGTTAGTAAAACATCCTTCTATCCTCAAAAAATGTGGTGGTTAGATGTTACTAGAAGATACTGAGAATCTTTTTGAAGGTAGTAGGATACTTTAGAAGTTATTAAAACATCAAACTTCTCCAGATAAACCTCCTTCGGTCCTAAAATTTCGGTGTTTCATGAAGCTCTTAGTCATTGCTGAGAATCTTTTGGAATGCGTTAGCATATTGTATGTAGTTATTCCTTATAAAAAAATCCCCAGCCACACATCCTCTAATAAAATATTATGGTGGTTGGATGTTCTTAGAGGATACTGAGAATCTTTTTGAAGGTTGTAGGATACTTTAGAGGCTAGTAAAACATCCTACTGCCCCCTACAAACATCCTATCCTCAAAAAATGTGGTGTCTTGTTGTTATTATAAGATACTGAGAATCTTTTTGAAGGCTTGTGCATATTTTAGTAGGTATTAAAACCTCATACTTGCCCATACAAACATCCTGACCTAAAATATCGTGGTAGTATCTTGTTCTTAGAAGATAATTATTATCTGTGTGTATACTGTAGCATATTTTCTGTAGCTATACCTACATAAAACTTTCCCAAAAAAATGTGGTGGTTGGATGTTCGTAGAAGATACTGAAAGTCTTTTGAAGGTTGTAGGATACTTTAGAGGTTAGTAAAACATCCTACTACCCTCAAAAAATGTGGTGGTTGGATGTTCTTAGAAGATACTGAGAGTCTTTTGGAAGGTTGTAGGATACTTTTGAGGTTAGTAAAACATCCTACTACCCTCAAAAAATGTGGTGGTTGGATGTTCTTAGAAGATACTGAGAATCTTTTTGAAGGTATTAGGATACTTTTAGAGGTTAGTAAAACATCCTTCTATCCTCAAAAAATGTGGTGGTTGGATGTTCTTAGAAGATACTGATAATCTTTTTGAAGGTAGTAGGATACTTTAGAGGTTAGTAAAACATCCTACTACCCTCAAAAAATGTGGTGGTTGGATGTTCTTTGAAGATACTGAGGATCTTTTTGAAGTTTGTAGGATACTTTTGAGGTTAGTAAAACATCCTACTACCCTCAAAAAATGTGGTGGTTGGATGTTCTTTGAAGATACTGAGAATCTTTTTGAAGGTTGTAGGATACTTTAGAGGTTAGTAAAACATCCTACTACCCTCAAAAATGTGGTGGTTGGATGTTCTTAGAGGATACTGAGAATCTTTTTGAAGTTAGTAGGATACTTTAGAGGTTAGTAAAACATCCTTCTATCCTCAAAAAATTTGGTGGTTGGATCTGCTTAGAATAGAATTATAATATTTTTGAAGGCATTAGCATACTTTAGAGGTTAGTAAAACATCCTACTACCCTCAAAAAATGTGGTGGTTGGATGTTCTTAGAGGATACTGATAATCTTTTTGAAGGTTGTAGGATACTTTAGAGGTTAGTAAAACATCCTACTACCCTCAAAAAATGTGGTGGTTGGATGTTCTTAGAGGATACTGAGAATCTTTTTGAAGGTTGTAGGATACTTTAGAGGTTAGTAAAACATCCTTCTATCCTCAAAAAATTTGGTGGTTGGATGTTCTTAGAAGATACTGAGAATCTTGTTGAAGGTAGTTGGATACTTTTAGAGGTTAGTAAAACATCCTACTACCCTCAAAAAATTTGGTGGTTGGATGTTCTTAGATGATACTGAGAATCTTTTTGAAGGTTGTAGGATACTTTACAGGTTAGTAAAACATCCTTCTATCCTCAAAAAATGTTGTGGTTGGATGTTCTTAGAAGATACTGAGAATCTTTTTGAAGGTTGTTGGATACTTTAGAGGTTAGTAAAACATCCTACTACCCTCAAAAAATGTGGTGGTTGGATGTTCTTAGAGGATACTGAGAATCTTTTTGAAGGTTGTAGGATACTTTTAGAGGTTAGTAAAACATCCTACTACCCTCAAAAAATGTGGTGGTTGGATGTTCTTAGAAGATACTGAGAATCTTTTTGAAGGTTGTAGGGTACTTTTAGAAGTTAGTAAAACATCCTACTACCCTCAAAAAATGTGGTGGTTGCATGTTCTTAGAAGATACTGAGAACCTTTTTGAAGTTTGTATCATATTTTTAGTTGCTTGTAAAAAATCCCACTACCACCTACAAACCACCCTCGGTAATCAAAAAATAGGGTTGTATCATGTTCTTAGAAGATACTGAGAATCTTTGAGAATGCGTGTGAAATTTTTTACTGGGGAGAAAAACAACCTAATTACCCATACCAACATCCTTCTATACTCAACATATTTGGTGGTATGATGTTCTTCGTATTGACTTATTAACTTTTTGAATGCTTTTGCATTTTGTGACAGTCGATTTTCAATAAAAAATTCCCCAAACAACCCTCCTTCTATAATCAGATATCTTTAATTTAGGATGTTACTGTCGATGCTGAGAATCTTTTTGAAGGCTGTTGCATATTTTTAGAGGGTAGTAAAACATCCTTCTATCCTCAAAAAATGTGGTGGTAGGATGTTCTTAGAGGATACTGAGAATATTTTTGAAGGTAGTAGGATACTTTTAGAGGTTAGTAAAACATCCTACTACCCTAAAAAAATGTGGTGGTTGGATGTTCTTTGAGGATACTGAAAATCTTTTTGAAGGTAGTAGGATACTTTTAGAGGTTAGTAAAACATCCTACTACCCTCAAAAAATGTGGTGGTTGGATGTTCTTAGAAGATACTGAGAATCTTTTTGAAGGTTGTAGGATACTTTTAGAGGTTAGTAAAACATCCTACCCCTACAAACATCCTCATCCTCAAAAATGTGGTGGTTGGATGTTCTTTGAAGATACTGAGAATCTTTTTGAAGGTTGTAGGATATCTTTAGAGGTTAGTAAAACATCCTACTACCCTCAAAAATGTGGTGGTTGGATGTTCTTAGAGGATACTGAGAATCTTTTTGAAGGTTGTAGGATACTTTAGAGGTTAGTAAAACATCCTACTCACACCTCAAAAAATGCGGTGGTAGGATTTGCTTAGGGAATACTGAGAATCTTTTTGAAGGTAGTAGGATATTTTTAGAGGGTAGTAAAGCATCTTTCTATCCTCAAAAAATGTGGTGGTAGGATGTTAGATTAGGATACTGAAAGTATTTTGTAACGTAGTAGGATACTTTTAGAAGTTAGTAAAACATCCTTCTATCTTCAAAAAATGTGGTGGTTGGATGTTATTAGAAAATACTTTTATTTTAAGTTATGACTTTAGTATATTTTAGAGGATAGTATATTATCCTACTACTCCATACAAGCCTCCTTCTAAAATCAAAAAATGTGGTAGCTGTATATTCTTAGAAGATACTGAGAATAATTGTGAAGGTTGTTGCATATTTTAGAGGCTAGTAAAACATCCAACTACCCTCAAAAAATGTGGTGGTTGGATTTTCTTAGAAGATAATGAGGATCTTTTTGAAGGTTGTAGGATACTTTAGAGGTTAGTAAAACATCCTACTACCCTCAAAAAATGTGGTGGTTGGATGTTTTTAGGAGATACAGAGAATCTTTTTGAAGGTTGTAGGATACTTTTAGAGTAGTAAAACATCCAGCTCCACAAACATACTTCTATCCTCAAAAAATGTGGTGGTTGGATGTTCTTAGAAGATACTGAGAATCTTTTTGATGGTTGTAGGATATTTTTAGAAGTTAGTAAAACATCCTACTGCCCCCTACAAACATCCTATCCTCAAAAAATGTGGTGGTTGGATGTTCTTAGAAGATACTGAGAATCTTTTTGAAGGTTGTAGCATACTTTTAGAGGCTAGTAAAACATCCTACTACCCTCAAAAAATGTGGTGGTTGGATGTTCTTAGAAGATACTGAGAATATTTTTGAAGGTATTAGCATATTTTTAGAAGGTAGTAAAACATCCTTATATCCTCAAAATTCATTGTGTTTTGTGGTTCTTAGACTATACATATTATCTTTGTGAGGACTTTTGTACACTTCGAGAGGCTATTAATACATTCCAATTCCCCAAACATCTCAACTTCTATCCTAAAAAAATGTTATTGGGTGTTGTTCGACGAAGATACTTATAAACTTGTAAAGTGCTGTAGCATATTTTTAGAAGTTAGTAAAACATCCTACTACCCCTAAACATCCTTCTATCCCAAAAATGTGGTGGTTGGATGTTCTTAGAAGATACTGAGAGTCTTTTGGAAGGTTGTAGCATACTTTAGAGGCTAGTAAAACATTTACTCCCATCCAATCATCCTTCGATCCTAAAAAATCGTGGTGGTATGATGTTATTATAAGATACTTAGAATCTTTGCGAATACTTATGCATATTTTTAGTAGGGAGTTAAACAACATAATTACCCATACAATCCTCCTATACTAAAAAAACGTGGTGTTAGGAGGTGCGGAGCCTGAGAATCTATTTGAAGGTTGTAGCGTATTTTTAGAGGATAATAAATCATCCTACTACCCCCTACAAGCGTCACTACTACCCTCTTAAATAGGGTAGTACTAAGATTACAAGTGAACTCAAATGTTACTTGCTTATGTCGAGAAAATAAATCCAACAGCAGGGACTTCTAACATAAAAAGATAATGCTAAATGGTTGTTGCAACCAAAAATGCATTTTAGGTCTGCTGGCGTCAATCAATTGGCTAATTGCCCATAATGAAGTTAAATTCGTTAACGATTAACATGGGATTCAGAAATACACGGTGATTCAGAAATTTGCATTTTAGGCCGAGTGTTTTCAGTTTCCTTGGAGGGTCTCTGTTGGAACGTTGGCTTGAAGTTAAAGCATCCCAGTTTAAATTAATTGCACTAAACTTACTGAAGTAGTGTTTTTTCAGAAATCCTGCTTCTCAGTGTAGATATAAAATGGATGATGTTTTCGTGTACGTACTTAAATTATTTAAAGCTGGGGACTTTTGGATATTTCAAACCATGGGAAGAAATAGTTGAGCTTATTAAAAAAAAATTAAATCACTGGGGAGGAAAAGGGGAAAATTTAAGATAATTTAGAGCTTTTTAGTTCAATTTTTTACTTGTTGTTTCAAACCATGGGAGAGAAAAACTTAAAACTTTAAGATAAAATAGAACTTTTTAGTTTGGCTTTTCTATTGATAAGTTAGTTTTTTAATTTTGCATCAAATCATCAAGAAATAACGTGAGAATTTTGAGTTAAGAGAGAGCTAGCTGTTTTTTCTGAATACGGTACATATGCTTGTCGTAAGGTTTGTTACATGCAACATATTAGATAAACCAGCCACCTTAAATGAACCAAAATAGGTGCATCTATGCGCAAAAAGTAAAGAAAAATGAAAAATAAAAATAGAATTTGAGTTAATATGTACGTTCCCTGAACAACCTTTTTATACGTTATTTTAACAGAATGTCAAATGGGAAAGTGCTGCACTGTCATTCACATGAACATCTTTTTTTTCAAAATTAAGGCTCTAAAGTGTAGCTAGCCGAAGTTTGCACGTCCTGTTCATGACCCGCCGATGTATTGCCATGCGCCACCTGTGGGGCATGTGCCCCACGTTTGGAATCACGGGTCTAGAGAGAGGAGAGGGAGGATATGTACTAAGGAGGAAATAAATTTTTCTGGTTTGTTGGGTGTATCTAAGGGCTAGAGATGGAAATTACTGTTTCGGGTCTTCTCACATTTACTTTTTTATCCTTTTTTACCACTGTTTTGACTTAGTAGAAAACAAATCCTTGATTTTATATTTGTGTTATGAAGAAGCACATTTACGTATTTCTTTTTCTATGTGTTTGCGCAGCGAGTTATCTTAGGATGTTTTACCTTGCTTAAGTATATTAATTATTAAAGCATGTTTATATTTCATTATTTATTTTTTATCAGGGAAAAAGTCAATATGCATATCGATAAGACGATGCTGTGGAACTCTTTCTTCTTCATAGTTAATTATAAGCTTAAAAATACTAAAAATATGAAACTGTAAACTTTGCTGATTTGGGGGGGGGGGTACTTTCATTTAGCTTTGGTAGTTAATGTGCTGCGTATGTGTCGAGAAACTAAAGGTACGAATTTTTTATGGGGGGGGGGCACAGCTTTTGAAACACTAAATTTGGGATGTCCCTTCCTAATCCCCACCTTCACTTCGTGGTCGCAGAGACTTCGGAGGGCGCTCATTGCATCAGAAATTGAGAGTTCTAGTCCTTCTTTTTTAAATCGAAAGTGATTGGAGACCAACCAGCTGCGAGGGGGGAGGGGGGCGGTTGTATGTATCAGAGAGTAAACCACGGATTTCGTCTATTGATATTAAAACTACATTTTTAGAGTTTTGGTTACTATTGAGCTGCATTGCGGTTTACTTACAGTTCTCTACCACGAACTATTTGAAAAACCAGTTTTGAACTACCTAAAAAGCAAATAATTATAAACGATAATATCACACGATAAATAACAAAAATTTCGTAACAACAACAGCGAAAAAGTAATGGAAACATACTCAACTTGTTGGCAACATACACTAACTGACAAATTTCTTTGATGCAAGGTTCAAGAAGTCAACCCAGATGTCAAGGTGTGATAAAAGTTGCATATAGTTGCTTTTCACGGAAATCAATGTGAATTTTGTCATGAGAAACTAATCTAGAGCATTCTCTTGAGGGAAAACCCTTACCAGTAGTGGGGCCTTACTAATTTCAGCAACAGCCCTCCCAGGATGCCGAATTTATGCGGGAATTAATAAGAAAATAAAGATAGAACCACGTAAAAAAAGGCAGAATGTTCATCCTTGATTGTTCATCCAGAGTCATGTTCACTTGAATGAGGTTAGAATTGCAACACACAACCCGTTTTTATGATAATCTCTTATCAGAGATTTTGTGAAAGATATGCTAATAAGACAAAAAAAATCCCTTCAATGTACAATATTTTAATCCTAATTTTTCTAGAAAAAGTTTAAAGAATACATCCTCGAACAAGAATTGGGACTATAGATCCATATCTGACAGTTTTCTACTTTCGTAACACTCCACTTCTCTACTTTTACATGCCCATTTCGTTTTTGTGTCTTTATCTTTAAGGTGATGTTATATTCTGTTTAACTTGTTTTTTCTCATGCGCAACAGGTCTTTTTTTTAATTTTCTTCTTTTCTTAGATGAAAGTATGCAACAAAGAGGAGTAGATGAACCAGTTAAAAAGAAGAAGAAAAAGAAGAAATCTGCTGAAAATGAAGAATGATTTGGTTAGATGTATCTTCAGTCGCTCGTTTTGAATACAAAACGTTTGTTTTGAATTAATCATTCGTGTTTTTTAGACAAATTACGAGTTTTGGACAGATGACGATACCACAGAAGGATTCAGACGATTTTCAGATGCCTTCAAAATAATTTAAACTTCTTTTTCAATTCACTGTATTACTATCAAGTAAAAACTACACCATAGACCCCCTCCCCTCCGTTAATCTATGTCTGTTGGTGTTCAGAACTGACACTGGTGAATTAGACAATATAGTATCACTGTAAACTGCCTTATGGGACTGGTTTTTCTCTCCCTTCCAAACCCCGAGATCTTCACTATTTCTGTTGAAAAATAATTGTTCACCTATTTGTTAAAATGTAGCCCCCTCTCTTCCCCGCCTGCGGGAGAGTATATTCGTCTGGAGTGAGGATCATCCCTTTTTCCTCTTTTTTTTCTAGAAATGTCAGACAGTTCTCGATTTAAGAGTAGTAAATTTTTAGGTCTAGACTTCAGTTTTTTTTTATTCAAATTAACTAAACCAATTAGACAGAGATTCTAGGTTCACGAGCCGTGAGTTTTTTACCTTAAACGACAGTTCACGGAATCAAGCTTTAAGAGAGTTTGTTGAGAAAAGAAAACAATCATTAAAAAGTCAATTGATGCTTGAAAATAACTTATTTGGAGTCAGTTGTTGAAAAGACTTATAGAACTTCCTGGAGACTCTTGAACCCCTATGTTTGAAGGTCTCATGGCCAGGGGAAAGGGTAAGGTTAAAGTCAGGTCTTCATTGTGGCTTTAGCAGGCGAATTACGTCGAGGGAAAACAGCTATCGTTCACCCGATTTGACTTTTCCTTAAAAAAAAAAAGAAAAAAAGTTCCAATTGCACCTGATTTGCCTTTTCAACCTTCAAAATCACGAACGAAGACGGGAGTTGCCAGAAAAGTCGACTTCGTCTGCCAAAGCCACAATGAAGATATGGCTTAACTCTCAAGAATGGAAATTGGCGCTGGTTTCGAAAAAAACACTAGCATTCTGGCGTGTGGGGCTTCTTAGCATTTTTTAGCACAAAAAAAAGGCAAAATTAGTTAATTAATGAGTGTCTGATCACAGTTTCTAAAAAAAGAAAAAAAAACAATTATGAGGTTTGATAAATGAGAAACACCAAATGCTAGATGGCGACGAAGTTTTTCTTTTCGGCACTAGCGCCAGTATCCACTCTTATAAGCTTCTCAAACTCTTTGGTAGAGACTATATTAGCCCAGTTCTAACTTGGCTGTTATAACAAACCTGATTGTTTCGTTTGTAGCCAAAACTAAACATGAAGCCTACATATTCCCCAATTGGAAAAAAAAAACAATATGAATAAAATAAATGGAAAAAAAACACAGCAAACGGACTTAACGAGCAACACTCCGATTTTAACACTGCACAGACAGAAAAAAAGAAAAAACTAAATCATTTAGACAGGAAACAAACGAACCGGGGAAAAATTAGACAGTAAGTTAATAGAGTAAGCTTTTCAACGTTTAATGCATCATCTTCACTGGGTGGTTAAATAAAGCCATTGGTGCATAACCAACCATTAATGTGCGGTGCATTGGTGCATAGCCATTGGTGCAAATGTAACCATTCGTGTGTGGTGTTGGTGCACACATTATACCAACCATTAATGTGCGGTGCAGTGATGCATAGCCATTGGTGCAAATGTAACCATTAATGTGTGGTTTTGGTGCACACATTATACCAACCATTAATGTGCGGTGCATTATTGCATAGCCATTGGTGCACATGTAACCATTAATTTGTGGTTTTGGTGCACACATAATACCAACCATTAATGTGCGGTGCATTGGTGCATAGCCATTGGTGCTCATGTAACCATTAATGGGTGGTGTTGGTGCACACATTATACCAACCATTAATGTGCGGTGCATTAGTGCATAGCCATTGGTGCACATGTAACCATTGATGTGTGGTGTTGGTGCACACATTATACCAACCATTAATGTGTGGTGCATTAGTGCATAGCCATTGGTGCACATGTAACCATTAATGTGTGGTGTTGGTGCACACATTATACCAACCATTAATGTGGGGTGCATTAGTTCATAGCCATTGGTGCACATGTAACCATTATTGTGTGGTGTTGGTGCACACATTATACCAACCATTAATGTGCGGTGCATTAGTGCATAGCCATTGGTGCACATGTAACCATTAATGTGCGGTGCATTAATGCATAGCCATTGGTGCACATGTAACCATTAATGTGTGGTGTTGGTGCACACATAATACCAACCATTAATGCGCGGTGCATTGGTGCATAGCCATTGGTGCACATGTAACCATTAATGTGTGCTGTTGGTGCACACATTATACCAACCATTAATGTGCGGTGCATTAGTGCATAGCCATTGGTGCACATGTAACAATTGATGTGTGGTGTTGGTGCACACATTATACCAACCATTAATGTGTGGTGCAGTAGTGCATAGCCATTGGTGCACATGTAACCATTAATGTGTGGTGTTGGTGCACACATTATACCAACCATTAATGTGCGGTGCATTGGTGCATAGCCATTGGTGCACATGTAACCATTACTGTGTGGTGTTGGTGCACACATTATACCAACCATTAATGTGCTGTGCATTAGTGCATAGCCATTGGTGCAAATGTAACCATTAATGTGTGGTTTTGGTGCACACATTATACCAACCATTAATGCGCGGTGCATTGGTGCATAGCCATTGGTGCACATGTAACCATTATTGTGTGGTGTTGGTGCACACATTATACCAACCATTAATGTGCAGTGCATTAGTGCATAGCCATTGGTGCACATGTAACCATTAATGTGTGGTGTTGGTGCACACATTATACCAACCATTAATGCGCGGTGCATTAGTGCATAGCCATTGGTGCACATGTAACCATTAATGTGTGGTGTTGGTGCACACATTATACCAACCATTAATGTGCGGTGCATTCGTGCATAGCCATTGGTGCACATGTAACAATTGATGTGTGGTGTTGGTGCACACATTATACCAACCATTAATGCGCGGTGCATTGGTGCATAGCCATTGGTGCACATGTAACCATTAGTGGGTGCTGTTGGTGCACACATTATACCAACCATTAATGTGCGGTGCATTTGTGCATAGCCATTGGTGCACATGTAACCATTAGTATGTGGTGTTGGTGCACACATTATACCAACCATTAATGTGCGGTGCATAAATAAAAAATCAACAATTAATGTGTTATGGATTAGGGATTCGTCGGGAAATTTGCTTAAGAAACCTGGCACACCTGAAGTAATTACCTCTTAACTTCTGTCAATCTCTTTTCCTGAAGAGATGAGAATATCCACACGCATAAAATACCAGAGGGTCACAAAAAGCAGCATAAAGTCGTCTTAGCGCTCTACAGTTAGATTGACTTCTATTAGGAGTCATACGCAATACGAGTATTTTTAATGAAGTCACTGACAATTAAGGAGCAACTAGTATATTTTGTATAGGTTTAATTAACCAGCTATCGTAGCGCTAAAAAAATTAGTAAATTATGTATTCTTTATAACTACAAAGAATCATAGAAAAAGGGGTCATCGGTTAAATGCACTAACGAAATGGTGCACAAAAATTTTGCAAAACTGTTCATACAATATTTGCACGACTATAGTTTGTTCTGATGCCTTGTAAGTGCTGTTTGATGTAGACCGTTTTACTATGTCGCCTACATATTGCTCTGATGACTTCTAATTTAGTTTCTAAAACAATAGTTCGATTGAAGGATTTCTGAGGTTGTTGATTACAAATCTAAGATTAAGATTGGAATATACAGTTGTCCAAGATCAAAAGTGATTCCCGTAACACTTTTTTGCGAAGTAGCATACGAAACATTAAAAGTTAAAATATTACTTACTGCTAAGCCTTAATTACAGGGCAGCCACAAGGTCCCTAAAATTGGAGAAGGTCCCTAAAAATCCTTAAAACAACTCTCAAGTCCCTCTTTACAAGGTCAAGCCATGACAATACTTCAGCTAAGAAGTCTTTTTAGTGCGTTAGTGACCTGTAGAATCTTGAAGACTGCAGAATAATTTCAAAGCTACAGTGTCGTCCTCTTTATATTGATGGACGAATAGATTTGACGTCCTTTGCCTCTGGAGTCACTTAGCTGCCGGGCTATTTTGTATTCGTTCTTTTAGATATGTATTCATGGAAATTCGACATTTTTTCTCAGCTTGCTCTTAATTGACTAATAACGTCACTAAAGTAGCCATTTATGTCAAACTCTTGCGTACCTAACCTTTATATCATTATTGCAGTGGTAGCTGTGGCCTAGTAAAAAACAATCCTCGGGCCATAGTAACTGAAAATTAAGAAAAAGTTAATGCTAAAAATACTCAATTAAAAGAAATCCAGGGGTGGTAACTGTTATTTACTTTTAACTCAACATTAAGTTATAGTCCCGAAATTTTTCATTCATAATGCAAAAAAAAAAAAAACACGCCTGAGTACTCTCGAAAATGGCCTCAGATCGAAAAGTACACCGCTGGTATCGCCATGGACGAAAATCCTTCATTAGAGGTTTGTAGCCCGAACCGACGGCATCCTTATGTTTCCAATTTTCATCCCCAGGCACTTAGGTAGTATTATAGTGGTATGCTTATAAAGTGCCTCATGGTATATTGCTCTGGGCCTAGACTAATAAGTGTGAGGTCTTGAATTCAAGTCTCGGAATTTTTTTGCAAATGGGGTCAAAGCAAGTAGGACATGGGCAACCTATTCTCTTCAGCAGTAAAGCACTCTCCCCGTCACCAATCAAAACAGCGACTGTGAAACACGAAAGTCGTTCCAATTGACAAAAGTTATCTTGAGAACCAGAGGGAGCTGGAAAAAAAGAGTGAAGAAGAACGATGGAAGCTTGAAGAAAAAGTAAATGCTCATTGAACTTTTATACAGCAAGCAAAGAATAAAGGCTCTTGAAAATTCATTACAAGAAAAAAAATAAGCCGCTGGGTACAAAGAGTATGCTATGGAGAGGATGTTTGAAGAAGCCAAAAATCGGCTTAAAATGGGCATTGAGAGGAAATACATGATTGAAATTCAGCTCGCCCAAACCATGTTGGATGGGTCCCTATTATTGCACAACGAACAGAAAAGAAATCAGCAGCTGTTGAAAGTACTTAGATTTTGGTGTCGGGAATTTCCCTTTTTCCGCAAAACAAAATCCAATGTTTGACTCATTGAACCTGTGGAAGCCTGTAATTATGGCTTATCGAAAAATGGGTTGCAAAATACGTATATACTATAGGAAGATTTACTATATTTAAGCGCAAAACAAGCGTTTTCCTTTCAATTTTCCTTCTCAGAAATAAAAAAATTAAGCGAAGTTAGGACCGGACGCTTAAAAAATTGAAACTAAATTTAATATGTTGTCATTTTAGAGGGCCTATTCCTAGAAAAGTTTAACGAGGCTCATACAAATATTATTATTGGGTCTTCAAAGAGTAGTTGACATTCTTTCAGCATCTTTTTCTCTAAATTCTGAAATGAATGAATAAGCAAAACTGTCTATGTACGTGAAAATTCCTCCGAATCAACTTAAGTCAGACACGCCCTCGCAAAAATATAATTCTTAAAATTGTCTTTTATTTGTCACAATATTCCAGTTCTTTTCTCTTCAACTAATTCCGAAATACAGGTTTACTTCTACAGTTTCCTTCTCTCTGAAAGACGAAATCAAGTCAAATGAGAACTTAAATGTAAGAAGTACAAGTTTGACGATACGATAGATGACAAATAACTGTTAAGCAGGCCTTTTTTTGGTGGTCAGACATTTTATGCACGAAGCAGGATAAAGAATTCGAATGGAGGGGCGGGGGAGTAGGTCTTTCTCTTTTGTAAATGAAAATTTCCAAAGTTGCAGATCTTGTTACACTACCACTACCGTGTTTTGTCATATCGCTTGGGAATTGAATTGAAACTTTCAGGAGCAGTTTTGATTGGGGACGGAACAAGGCAAATAAAAATTGTGTGCTAGGGGAATAATTTTTTTTTCTAATCCTCCCTAAAGAGTCTACGATACATTTATTTCTTTATTATCCCTTTCATCCGACAGAGGTCACTGCTAGTACTTAGTATTATTGGTATATGCGTATAACTCTTTAAAAAAAAAACATCTTTGGGAAACACACTTATTTGAAAATATTATTGCATGAGCTATGGGTGTAAAGCTTACAAGCAAGCCCAGAGTGTGGGCTTAGTATCCCAGAGTGTAGAGTATTAGACTATCTATCTTGGGGTTGTGCATACCGATATTGGACGATTCCTCACGTCCAGATAGAAAAGATTCAATTTAAGGGGGTGTGGGTTTTCTCTCCTCATAAGCGATCATTTCCAAAGACATAATTTTTATGAGTCTAACCAGTTTTGTCTCAAGACTATGGGGTCGAATTGAAAATTCTAGGGACGCTTTTACTGAAGGGGGGGGGAAGCAAATTCTCTCCAATCTTCGCAAAAAAGTATCCGCTACAATTTTTTTTTTGGTTTTCTTCAGTTTTTGTTAATGCTATTTTTTTACATATTCCTAATACGACTATTCTTATTATATATTAGTTCTTTCTTAAGCGCTAAAAAAAAAAAAAAAAATAAAGAAAAAGATCTGGAACTTGAAACAATTTACCAATTGAAACAATAACCAGGACTTGAAGTTGCTTATATACATTACAGTGAACAAGTTCTACTCATGATTTCTACAACTTTAAAAGGAAACATACAAGTCAGGAAATTTTCAAACATGAAGTATTAACATGCTCTTAGTCCCGCTCCATCTAATTTCGGGATATCATGAATTAGGGATGGTTTCAAAGTTTTACCGTAGTTCAAATTTGGGCTTCTGACGTTTATCATACAAAAATTCTAATAAGACCGTCTTAAAACAAGCAATAGAATGTGTTCTAAATTTGCTTAATTATTTCTAATTTTCGCCAAAGTCTTACCAATTATGGTTGTCCGAGCTACCTGTTATCAAATGTTGGCTTCGGCCCGAATTGTGAGAAAAAATCATTCGAAGTTCTCTACCCTCTCAGTGAATAGTGAATAATCCTGTATATGTTTCATATATGATGTATTATTTGATTCCATTGAATATTCATATTATTTTTATAGTAATACGAGTATGATTTACTGTTCACGTGTATGATGGTTCTGAGCAGGGCCGGCTCAGACGTTTTTTGGGGGTAAGCGGACTATTTTTTGCCCCCCCCCCCCATCTCTGGTAGACCAAAATATAATTATATGCCCTTAAAGTAAGGTGTTAAGGGTTTTCTAGTAAAAACTATAACAATACAAATAAATAAACTTTTATTTTGTATCGTAATTTAAACTTCAATATTAAACTGGAATATGTCGATAAACAACAAGGTGATTTATTCAAAATGGAGAGTTAAAATATGATTCACAATTTATCGGTTGAACATACTACTTATAAAACAATCCAACATACAACTTCTTATGATCAAAAACAATATTTTTTAGCTTTAATGTTTGAAAACTCATTGAGCAGTCTGTCCCTATTGAATTCACTTAGAACGTCATTTCACTGGCCATGGATGCAAGCCCACTCAGTCGATCCTGACTCAACGTAGATTTTAACTAAGTTTTTATTAACTTTAACTTGGAGGAACTCCTTTCTCCACAGGCAACTGATACTGGAAGCGTTAATACAATTCTCAGTGTTATGAAAATGTTTGGAAATGTGTCCATATAACCATGTTTTTTTTATATGCGACAAAGCTTGAGATTGGGGCTCTTAAAGGCAGCATTTCTGCGAAAATTTGTAACTCCTCAAACAACTCGTCGCCGTTCACATCGCAGTCTTCTCCTTCACTCAAAACGATTTGAAGATGTTTACAGGATTTCTTCAATTCTTCTTTATCCGCGAAATTCTGCAAGTTTTGAATGTCCTAGGGAAATTTAAAACTTTCACTATGGTTCTCTATTAGCTCAAATCTCTCCTTTAGTGAGGATAATGCAGTGTCTAGCACGACAAGGAAGAAATTGACCTTGAATGAATGTTTTCCAGAATTACGGACAAAAGCAAGGTTGTGACGTCTGATAATATTTGGTGCTACCCAATAAAGTATTCTGAAGCAATAAAAGATGGGAGAAAAAATTTACAAAGAGCGATTAAGCTTTGTATCGAAGATTCGGATGGACTGCCAGCTCACTTTTCTGAATTCGTGCTATCTATACAGACTGATCTGGGGGAATTGCGAGGCGATGTAAAAGACAAGATCCGGAAAAAAAGTGGACGAAGAGTTTTCCAAATTAGATATATCTCCGTCGCAGTTTAAAAAAGATTTTTTAGACACGATTACGCAAGCGGTTTATAAAGCAATTGAGATGCAGTTTCAGTCAAAGTTTGAGCAGGTTAGAAAGGCTCTCAAGGATTTACGAGTAAAAATTGTTCAAAATGAGCCCAAGCTTGAAAAACGTGAGTCGAAGTTGGACGACTTAGGTCAGTCTGCCCTTCTAAATAAAGCCATTGTTGCTGGTGTCGAGACAACTGTCCGTGATCTCCCGGTACTAGGTGAGAAATTTCTTGATCGTTAAGTTTGCAAATGGGACTTCAGCTTGAAAAATCGATCATTAAGGGGGCTAAACGTCTAGGAGCTAATGATCAAGCTCTAGCCCCTATCGAACTTACATTTATCTCAGAAGCTGCAGCAGTCGAAATACTTCGAAATCGAAAAATGTTGAAGGCTTCTCGAGTCTTTGTTAATGAAGCGTTAACTAGGGAGAGGCAGGAGGTTTTCAAGCTTGCTCGCAACAGATTTTAAAATAAGAATTTGTGGACGATGAGAGGCATGATTTTTGTGAAAAATGGCTCGCAAATTATACAATGCAAAACATTAACCGATGTGGCTCAGATCCTCAATCTGGGTAATGAACCTTCACTTTGAATAATTGGAGTTTGATTTAGTTTTCATTTTGTTTATTTGTGATATGGATAGATTTCAGTCGTTTTTGGAATCCCGTAAACTTAGAGCGATACTATACGATTCGACTGGGAATGATAAAGATGTACAGTATGTCAAAAATCTACGGGATTGTGATTTTTTGGATGACCCTTTAACTAATGAAGTTGAGTGCTGTGAATTCCCGATAAGGGTATTACATGTTAATGCGCAAGGGTTGTAGAGTGCGTATAGTGGACGAAGAGTTTTCCAAATTAGATATATCTCCGTCGCAGTTTAAAAAAGATTTTTTAGACACGATTACGCAAGCGGTTTATAAAGCAATTGAGATGCAGTTTCAGTCAAAGTTTGAGCAGGTTGGAAAGGCTCTCAAGGATTTACGAGTAAAAATTGTTCAAAATGAGTCCAAGCTTGAAAAACGTGAGTTTTTATTAAATTCTAGTCCTAAAGATATTGCAACTGTATGTTAAACTTTTTTTGCGCAAAAGTCTCCAATGTCTATGCTGTCCCTTTCAGGTATGAAATCTGTTTCAAAGTGTAGGTCTGAGAGTGTAAAAGGTGATCAATTAATTCATGTCTCATAGGATTATCCTGTTAACCTACTTGACGATTTTTCAGGTTGGGACGAAGCTTTAGGTGATCCTCGTTTTATTGAATTAAATCCCATTGGCAATAAACCTTATATTTTTGGGTCAGTATATAGACCGCCATCCAGTAACCCCAAAGAGTTTTCCTGAGATTTTTGAGCCCCTAGTTGTAAAACTTGGTGATGTAAAAAAAACACTAATAATTTGCAGGTGATTTCACTTTTGATTTGTTGAATTTAGATGTGGCTTTTCATAAAGAGTTTCTCAACATTAAGCTGTGTTCAGGCCTTTTTTCAAGTATTTCGCTACCTACGAGAGTAACAAATACTACTGCAACTTTGCTGGATAATATTTTCTTTTCTGGTGTTTCTGTTAGTCTTCTGTTAGTATATTTGACATGTCTGATCATTTTCCAGTTAGTGTTGTTTTAGATTTAGCCCAAAGGTTAACTCAACCATTTAAAAAACATGGAAATAAAAATTCTTACCGACAGAAAAAATGATTGATCTTAAGCTTTTGCGTGAACTGATTGATAAAAAGACTGGACCCCCATTTTTGATTCAAATGATGTTAATGATGCTTTTTCAAAATTTATTCATGACATGACGCAACTCCGAGATCAAGCAACATCGACAAGATTTTTGCGCGGAAATTTTTCAAAAAATTTTACCCGTGGACTACGGATGGTATTTTGACGTCACTTAAGATGAAAAGGAAAAAACATCGACAGTATCTGGCTGCACAATCTGATGTATTTTATGAGGAATATAGAACTTATAGAAATAAACTGAATTCTATTATAAGATATGCTAAAAGAAAATATTTTTCCGATAAATTTTTACACTATAAGTCAAATATGAAAAAGACATGGCAGCTAATCAATGATAAAATCCGTCCCAATCATCGTTCGAGCTCTGGAGTTAATTTTCTTGAACTTGATGGTTCAAAAGTGACGGATTCAAAAGAAATTTTGGATATTTTTGGCAAGCATTTCAGTACCTTTGGGTTTATAATTGTATTGAGTACAAACAGGCAAAAGAGTCAGTCGACTGATTTTGTCGTTGACGATTAAGCACCAAACTCATTTGATTTTTCTGAAATTGCACCCCAGGAAGTTAAAAACATATAATAAAACTAAAGCAAAGTTTTAATTGGATGATTTTGGGTTCTCTACACAAATTGTGAAACAAATAGCTCCTAATATAGCCCCATTGTTGGCACATATTTTTAATTTGTCTCCACTAAATGCAGTTTTTCCTGATCTTTTAAAAAATGCCCATGCATTAGCTTTGTATAAAGATGGTGCTTCTACGGATCCTTCAAACTATAGAGGAATTTCACTGTTATCTATTTTTAGTAAAATTTTGGAAAAAATTGCTCATAAACAACTTCAAAATTATTTATATAATAATAAAATATTGCATTAATCGCAGTATGGATTCATTAAAGGAAAATCAGCCCAACTAGCGATATATCAGCTTTTAATTCAAAGAAAATAATGCGCTGGACACTGGTCAGAACGCCCTGGCTATATTCTTGGATGTCGAAAAAGCGTTCGATTCGCTATCGTTAAAAGTTTCTAGGAATTTTGGGATTATGTGCCCTCTCCGCCATGTTTTTCCGGTTAATATACTTGAATCAATTTAGTTTTCTCTGGTCCATCCTTTTTTCTATATTGTGTTTCTGTTTGGGCTTCAACGTTTCCTTCAGTTTATAAACCCCTTCAAATTTTACAAAACAAAGCGATAAGGATACTTTTTCAGAGTAATAATATGTCTTCTGTTACTCATCTTTTTGAATCATCTGGAATTTCTTCTTTACATCAACTTCATTTCATTGCAATATCTCAGATATGACACAATTACGTTTTTGGCCAGTTAGCATCAGATTTCCATGGAATTTTCCCCCCTTAACTCGCAGCGTCATTCATATCCGACATCACTCAGGTTTAATTTCTCGCAGGAGTTTAGGCGAACAACTAGAGCAGGATATAGTTTATGCATATTGGTCCAAAAGGTGTGGAATTCTATTCCCCTAGATATTAGAGAGTGCGCTGATTACCAGCAGTTTCGCAGAATAGTGGTGAAGTTTATCTCAGAAGATTGACTTTGATTTTATTCTCGGTGTTTGTATTTGGGCTATTATCCAAGAGGCAGGTGTATTTTGTAGATTTATGTTTATTTCATAAATAAAAGATCTGTATCATCATATCTCATCTTGATTATAAAAAGTTGAACACTTTCTATTAGATCCATCGAATTTTGCAAATCATTTTTACAATGACTTACCATATTTGTTTTGTGTAGGACCTCGTGCCATGTTACAAAACAACACAGAAACTTGTGTGATGAAGCCTTCTAATTAAGTCAATTTGGAATTTAGTAAAAATATTAAGACGCAAATACAAAAGTTTAGTAATACCACTTTTTATTAAGATAAGGAACATATCCTGCTAAGTTTCTGCTTAACGGGAAATTGAGAAATCACCACTTCCTAGCTATTGCGTCGGTTGGGTACAGGAAAGTGAGGTTGATGAAAATGTATAAAAGATACCCTTTATGGGAAGGGGTAGACTGATACTAACTTTATGCCGGACTGACCTCTGGTCCGTTGATTTAGAAATACCTTGGAATCTTGTCGGATTATTGTAAGTGTCTAAGTATCTTATTATATATTATTGTAGTTTTCTGAGACTTGTGGTCTACTTGGGACAACCAGTCCCAGTAAAATATATATATATATATTATTAAACCTTGTATCAGTATATGTTAAATGAATAAAAGTATTGTATTATAGCCAACTTATCTACAATCTACATTTAGTCTCTCGAAAATACCCAGCTGGTACGCCTCATTATTCCGGTCATAGCCTAAGGCACGGTACCAAAGTTTAATTACCTTAGGACCATAGTTTAGCTCCCCTATAAAGGGAAAATAAAGGCATCTACCACTACATCACCTTAAAGACCATAAGAATCACCTTACCACAACTGGTGGCCGTTGGAAAAACTGGGTCGAGAGGGCTTGATAAAAATAGTAGATTGAAATAAATTATACCAGAATATGCGGAAATTTCAGATGTAGATAAGTTTGTCGAAAAATTGAAAATTTTCGACGAACTAACTGAATCGTTTGAAGATAAGGTCAAAGAGCAATGCGTTGCAGCCAGATTAAAGGGAAGCGCCTTTAAACATTTTGAGGCAATTAAGAAAAAATAGCCCAAGGACATCAGTACTCTAATTGAATCTTTTAAAACAAGGTTCATAGAGACAAGCATCTCCGAGAGGCTAAGAACAGAGGTAGTGACATTAAATACCTCAACTAGTATCAGGGAATATCCGACAAAATTGGTAGATCTGTATGCTTACAGTTAGAGAAAGGCGGAACTGACGAGACAGTAAAGAAAGTACAATTATATACTTTGACGCAAAGGTTACCAAAAAAGCTATTAAGACTAATATTATCACGAAAACCTGAAAATTTAGAGCAGGCTATAATCCTAGTAAAAACAGAGGTACACATTGACACGGCCATGAAAAAGTTTCATCAGATGTCAATAAATTACACAGGAGCCCAAGAAAGTATAAAATATGAAAGAGGGCAGAAGCGACTGAACTTTGAGGAGCCAAATCGTGAACCAAAAAGGCGCGACGGAGGCCGAGGGTCGCCGTCTAGAGAAATAGCTGACAGATTCCACGACCTTGAGAGATTAGCAGCTAATAACCATGGAAAATATGGGCACCCAGCTCCACCAAAGACAGATAGTTGGGGAACCAACAATGACAGATCAAGAGTATTTAGAAATAACTGGAAAACCAACAAACAATTTCACAAAAAGTTTAAATGCTAATATTGTAGGAAAACAAACAACTGTGCAGCCGTTGGTTGGCAGAGAATTCGGAAGGAAGGCCAGACGTACAAGACAAGACACCAGTTCAGAACGGAGGGGGCAGGAATTTAGTAAGACAGGGAACAAATAGTAGTTGGCAAACACCTAATAATATTCCTGAATTTGGGCCTAGGAGGCAAACGGTTAACAATACCCAGGGTCAAAATAGGAACGCTGAAGAAAACTGGGATAACCCCAGAAACTTTTTGTCAAACAGTGGGCATTTAAACGGAAAAACAAGCCTATAAGGGTCGGCAAAGCTGTTTCCTTACAAAGACCCCTATATACTTTAGAATGTTGTGATACAAATGCAAATAATAATAGTCTACCGATTTTGCATTGTTTTAAAATTGAGTGTTTTTAAAATTTACCATGTTTACTAGATACCGGTGCATCAAAATCATCAATTTGAGAGGAAGTTTTTAAGAGGTTTCCTCCTAGTGTCAAAAATCGCGTAAGCAGATGCCAGAATACCTTGACATCAGTAGCAGATCACAAGCTGACAATTTTGGGGGAATACCCATTAAAATTTAGCACAGGGGATAAAGAAATAACAGTAACGGTGATAATATGTAAACAGCTACCATTTCCTTTTATTCTAGGAGTAGATGTTATAAGAAAATATGGGATCGTATGGGAACCCATAACTGATACAATAACCATCAGCCAGCCAAATTAAACTAATAGGCAAATTTGCGAAACAACAGATAAAGAGAGTGACGATTCGAATTATAACCTAAAAATAAACGGAAAAATCGCAATACAAGGGGGAACAACAGCTCGAATTCTACCGACATTATATACAAAAGAAAGAAAGGTTAAAACAATGAATGCCATGATAGGAGGATAGACCCTGAGAGAATACCCCACAATTTTCCTGGAAACTTCATTTATTCAATTTAAAATGATATCACATACTTACAACTATCAAATCTAAGGAATAACAAAGTAAAGGTAGGCCGAGTAGGGATTGGTTAAGTGGAAGAGATTTCCAATTCAGGAATGAAATTTCTAAGAAGTCCAGAATTAGGTTTAAATTTCAGCAGCCACGAACAAATATCATCAACAAAACTGCAATCACAAAAGAAAGTATGGAATGACGAAAACTGATTTTTTGCAACAATTTGATTTAGAACATTTACCGGAAAATGTAAAACCCGGGTGGAAAATATTCTTTGGGATTTTAGATGGACTTTTGCAAGACACAAAGCGGATTACGGATTAACTCACTTAACCACGCACAAAATATCAACACAGGGCCCTCCAATTAAAACTTCACCGTATAAAACACCTTATCATTATTAACCATGGCTGGACGACCAAATAAAGGAAATGGAAGAACAGGGTATAATTAAAGAAAGTGTTAGCGATTGGTGTTTTCCACTAGTTATAGTCAGAAAAAAGATAATACCTGGAGGTTATATATAGATTTCAGAGCGCTAAATGCCGTCACAGTAAAAGACGTCATGAAATTACCAAGAATTGATACGATTTTAGATTCGCTGGGAGGTACAAAATACTACACTAGTTTTGACTTGATAGCAGGATATTGGCAAATAGGTTTAGATCCAGAACAAAAGCATAAAGCAACAGTAATCTTAGACGATGGAAGAACGTTCACATTTGAACGTATGCCTTTTGGCTTATCATTTAGTCCGAATTGTTTTAGTCGACTAATGAATTTTGTGTTAAAAGATAACGCACCAGGAAGGAAAATAGATACCTTGGCTTGTTTAGATGATGCAATTTTGTTTAATGAAAACCTGGAAGACCATTTAGTCAGACCTACTGGAAAATTTGGAAAATACTGGAAATTTGAATAAAGCAGGCTTAAAATTAAAACCAGAGAAGTTGAAAATAGTAGTACCAAAACTAGTTTTTCTTGGAAATCTGATAAACCAAGGTATTATTTCATCAAATCCAGAAAAATTTACAGTCATAGAAAATTTACAGCCACCAAAAGATAAAAAAAGCTGCAGATCAGTTTATGGTTTGTTAAGTTATTTCAGACGATATATCAAAAATTATGCAACAATAGCACAACCTTTGACAAACCTTTTGAAAAAATCAGGTAAATTCGAATGTCCAGCGGTCGCAATGCAGCCGCTGAATGAAATAAAAAGGCAATTATTACAGGCACCAATACTTAAACTACCAGATTCGTCACAAAACTTCTGTTTACAAACAGATGCGTTGGGGTACGGAATTGGAGCCATATTATTAAACATAAATTCGGAAGGATTAGAATCAATAGTCCAATATGCCAGCAGGTCACTGACGGAGGGAGATAGAAAATATTCGACAGTTGAAAGAGAATGCCTAGCAGTTGTAGTTTTTACAGAATATTTTCGACAATTTTTACTTGGAAAAAAATTTATTTTACGCGTAGACCAAAAATCACTAATTTGGCTACATACGATGCAAAATACTTTAGCATGGCTGGCACGGTGGATACTACGTCTGCAAGCATATTCATATACCCCAATATATATAAAGGGCCGGACAAACATTTTATCAGACTATTTGTCACGAAATCCTGATGCGGAAGGAAATTTGATAACAACCATCCAAAACGAACTGAAAGGGGTAAAAATACTATCTAACGGAAATATTTCGAATCATCAAGATAAAGATGATTTTTGTTTAGCAATGAAATCCTTTTTATCAAAAGGAACGGAACTGCCAGAGCACTTTAAACAATTTTTAAAGGACTTAGATAATTTTGATCTGGATGAAAGTAAAAATCTGTTGATGAAATATTACAGACCACCGCAAGAATTTAGAAAAATGACTTAAAAATCATTCCAGTAATTCCAAAATCCCTGGAAGGAGAAATTTTACAGATGGCACACGCAACTATTGGCTGTCACATGGGAGAAGCGAAAACTATTGGGAGGCTAAAAGTAAATTTTTATTTTCCAAAAAAGTACTCAAAAGTAAAAGCTTTCATACAAAGCTGCCAAGGGTGTGCCAAACAAAAGTCGCCACCAAAGACCCCTAGGGCCGAATTACGTCTATACCCCACCCCTTCAGGGGTAGGAGAATTAATTTCAATATACATTTGGGGAACAGGAGGAAGTTTATCAGGTTCCAGGAAAGGAAACAGGTGTGTACTAACCGTTGTTGACCATTTCAACTCATATTTGTACGCTTTTCCAATTAGAGACGAAAAGACAAAAAACCATTGCGAAAGTTTTAGTCAACCAGCTATTTTTGGAACACGCAATTTTTCTTATAATTTTACTTCTAGAAAAGTGACAATGGGCCATGTTTTAGAGCCAAATTATTAGACGAAATTACGGAATATTTGGGGGTAAAACAATGGTTTACCTCGTCTTACAAGAAATCAGCCTCAGCTAATGGAAAATTTGAACGCAAACCTAGGGAATTAGCTTACATGCTTGGGATACATGCAAGAGAGGAAAATGCAAATTGGGATGAACATATACCATTAGTAGTCTTTGCAGTAAATACGACTTTTTCACGTTCTTTAAAAGAAACGCCATTTTTTTACGTCATCTAAGAGATCCCAGTGTTGTTTAGATGAAATACAAAATGATATAATATATTACAATCTGGATCAATATAAACCAGAAATGGTGATGCAAATGAAAAAAGCTATGGAACAAGTAAAAGACAATTTGGAAGATGCGAAAACAGAACAAAAATAAAAATATGACAGAACAAGCAAAAATAAGACAAATTATTGTTTAGGAGATTTGGTCTATGTATACACAACTAGCCTAGAAGGGACAAAAAGTTAAAACCGAAATGGGACAGGCCCTACAGGGTTGTAAAGATTCTACCAAATAACTTAACTTATGTTCTAAAGCATCAGGATAATGAAAAGGAAGAAGTAGTACACCATAATAGAATGAAAAAGGATTTTTTTCAAAACCATGGAAATCAGAGCCTATTCCTTCAGACTAAGAAATAGAGGAAACAATTTCACAAGTATATATCGGAAGACCATATGAATTCTATGACCTTTTTAACGACCGCAAAAGTTGGGAGGAGTGGAACGAGTATTTAGCCCAGTCTTGGCTACAAATGCTCCACAACAAACAAGAAAAAAGGGAAATATTCGATGCTCAGCGGATACTAGCGACGAAAACGATAGAGAAGAGCCTTAAACACAACCTAATGGTTTAAAACGTGATAAACCAAAGGTTAAATCCAAAGAGGAAGAAAAATTGGAAGGAACCAATAAATTATCTGATTTTCATACATTAGAATCACCTACAGTCTTAACACAAAGATGGCTTCTGGAACAAACACCATCTACTAGACGCAAGCTAACTGAATGTGACACCGATAATTCTTCTACAGAAACCAATATAACTAAACCTGGGCTATCATTAAGAAAAACCTCCTTAAGAGAGAGATTATGGAGAAAAGTAAAGAAACCAGAAGGACAGCAAAAAGTTTCTTCTTCAGCAGCCCAAGTAGCTAAATCACTAATGAAAAAGGCCAAACGTCATGAGGAACAAAGATTAAAGACATTTGACGAAGCAACAAAACCACGCTCGAGTTCAGAACCTTGTAATCCACATTATAGAGACCATGGAAAACTTGTCAATATTATAAAGAAGATAAACAAAATTTGGAATCCAAAATTCAGACCAGGAAACGGAGAAAGGGAGAACTCGCGTGACTCCCAGCCAATTAACATTTGAATAAAATAATGATAACCGGAAAAAAATAAAAC